>NW_026708681.1:0-39570 GCF_902713425.1 Acipenser ruthenus
GCAGGGAGTTCTTGTGGCCGAGCCCCACAGGAGGGAGCTGCCGGCTACGAAGAAGGGGGAGGTCGGGGACCAACCTGCCCCCGCAGCTTTTTCGCGTGCAGGATGGGACCAGCATGCTGTCAGCCGTGCCACTACCGGCAGGGGAGCTGACAGCATTTCCAGCCATGGGCCCACTGAAGCCTCCCTTCCCAGCCCGAGACTTTGTCCTGGACTGCTGGGTTTTTAAGGGGGGAGGTGCCGTTTGAGGCCATGTGTGCTGCGCACAAGGGGGGGTATATGTGGCAAAGTGCCCCGCCCCTGTGTGCATTGTTGTGTTCTGTGTTGTATATATGCATGCGTATGTTAATGTTGGTGTATAGATTGGTACATGGGATATAAACAGGTCTGTGTTTCACGTGTGTTTAAATTGTATATTTGTATTTAGGCACGGGATTGCACATCACGCACG
The DNA here is from genome assembly GCF_902713425.1 of Acipenser ruthenus. NCBI lineage: Eukaryota > Metazoa > Chordata > Actinopteri > Acipenseriformes > Acipenseridae > Acipenser > Acipenser ruthenus. The sequence continues at coordinate 449 of NW_026708681.1, forward strand.
TGCATTTAAAATATAATATGCGAGCACGGGGGTTGCACAGAATTAATTCACGTGCTGGGATTCAGTGAATAATTAATTAGTAATTGAATCCCAGCACAAATAGTATATATAGACGCACATTTCTTGCACTCAGGGTTAGGTGTTCGGAAGAGGAGAACGGGTGAGAGAGAGAGGAGAGTTAAAATCATTTAAAAGTAAAGTGTTTTGTTTGTACTCACGTGTTTGTTCGTCTGTCCTGCACCGTCTGTTTAGTGTTTAGTCGTTTTGTATGTCTGTTTATTTTGGCGCAAGTGCCGTGTCCTGTGTTTTTGTGCTGTTTGAAACCTTTTTATTTGTTAATAAACGCTGAGTGCAGCCATTGCACTCAGCTCATCATCACCACCGTCTGTGTATTCCTTTTTCTGGTCTGACGCCACCCACTCTGGCCGTCTTTGTGACACCCACACAGATTGCAGTGTTTCTCCTCATGGCAGAGAGCAGTTACATGCGGCCCTCCACAGTTCTTGCATTTAGTTACAGAACAACTCACAGCCAGGTGTCCCAGTTGTCCACAGTTACGACACAGCTTTCGGCATCCCATGTATACAACAAACCCACAAGCTGCCCCCAAAGTCACATTACTGGGAAGGTGACGCACCCCACCAATCCCTCTGGATCCTTAAACAGTTGAATGAGCCACTGACGTGCTCCATTCCACACGGCCATCTCTGTCCACAACTTTGCGGCTAGATGAAGTAACTTTGCAGTATCTCTTAAGCCATGTTTCCACGTCATATTCATGAACAGACTCATTATATAAAACTGTATAGTCACAACTTTAATCTCCCGGTCAGACAGAGGGTTCAACCAAAAAATGTTTCAGAGGAAGTTCATTCTTCTTCATTCTATATCTTTGTAAAAACTTCCATTTTTTCAGAATTTACAAAACCTTACATCAAAGCTTGCCTCAGTTCCAGGTCTCTGATTAAACAGTTCAGGTCTTTTGAAGTCTCCAACATTTTCTGGATAATCTTTCTACTGAAGTCAATTCTAGTTAGGTAATTCTCTTCAATTTTGCCGCACAATGTAAAACGAATTACATTGTGCCTCCGCACACCTGGTTGCATCGGCATCCCCACAGCTCCTGAAGAAAGCCCCTCCAAATCCCGGCAGAAGACTTCCTCCGAAGCAGGAATGCTTTATACTCTCTAGATAGTTTAGCAATTCTGTTGAAAACAAACTGCAGAAATGATCCCTGAAAGTATTGTTTTATGGGCAAGTGGCCGACCGTCTCCCTCCAACTCTGAGTGGCACCGGTAGCTGTGCCGCTGACAAATTAACAGGAGCTTTCATATAATGCAATTGCTGTTGCCCAGTGAGGTGTTTACAACAACATTCAAACTCATTCCAAACTGCAGGCGGTAAAAGCTTAATTGGGTTCATGTTTCTCGTATGATTTAAAAAGTAGGAGCCAGTTGCCTCATTTGCATTGTCTGCCTTCCTCCTTTGCACTGTGAAGTCCATCAGATTTGTGCTTAAAATCTGAATACGATTCCCATTTGAATCGTATATATTTGGTTTCCATTTTAGCTCTATGCATACACACTGTTCTGTTGAGACTCCCAAGGTGTTATGTAATAAAACACCATAATCGGTTAGCACGTTGGGCTGTTAATCGAAATTTTGGTGTTTCAAGCCCACGCAGAGATGATGCTTTTGCATTTCTTATCGTATAGAAAATGGCACTATAATACGTTTTATTTCCTCCAATTACACTGAAGAAAATATGTGCTGTTTTTTTAATTCAAAAAATTAATTAAGAAAAAATAGCCCTAGTCGTGCTGTTTGCAAAAACCCGGGATCGAAGCAGGGATCGTTACAGTCTAACGCTCTCCCAACTGAGCGTATTTCAGCTTGACGCGATTTTGCTATTGAGACAGCATTCTTTTCGTCAATTGCCTTTTTGTCAAGCCAGGTAAACCTGCATGTAATGAGAAACGTTCAACAGTTCGGAACACCACAATAGAATCCAATGCCTTGCAAATGTGTTTCCAAACTATTAGTTTTTCTCCCAAATGCGGTTTCTCAAAAAATGGTTTTGCCTACTTTCATTATTATTATTACTTTTTCCAGAGTAGAACCAAAAGGCAAACATCCAGGAAATAGTTAAACACTGCTACAGCGCTTGAACTGTCTCAACAAATGTTTAGCTCTAAAATGTGTACATTAAAAGTCTATTAACATCTTTAACACAATCATCTGTGTTCCAATAGCGGTTAATCCACATGGTGATCAATAAAGTAAATGCTGGCTTTGTTCACATATTCGCAAGACGTTTCACGATTCACGCATATTCTGAACAAGCACACTAGAATATGTAATGAAAGGACAGGAAAATAACTGCTTTATTGGCTCTGGTCTTGTATAGTCACCTTGATTCTGTCCGTAAGAAAGTGGCATTAATCAAAAACCTAATTATGTAAGGTTCCCAATGCGCAAATACGCAGCATACTTAAACTTCTTCACAATCTTAAATCTTCCCACATGAATGTCAAATACGTACTGACAAGTACGGCCCTTTCCCAGTGTAACACTCTGCTGTGTTTGAACACCAACGATGGCTTGGATATGATGTATTAAACCTCGATACTATTGTTCCCACTTTCTTTATTACTACCAAATGTGCTTTTCGTGTCAGCCCTTGTGGCCTAATGGATAAGGCACTGCTTTCTAAGCCATGGATTGTGGTTTCGAGTCCATCTGGGGTGTGATTTTGTTATAGGAGGCTGTGTGGTCCAGTGGTTAAAGTAAAGGGCTTTTAAAACAGGAGGTCCCCCGGTACACATCCCACCTCAGCCACTGACTCATTGTGTGACCCTGAGCAAGTCACTTAACCCTCCTTGTGCTCCGTTTTTCGGGTGAGATGTAAATGTAAGTGACTCTACAGCTGATGCATAGTTCACACACCCCTAGTCTCTGTAAGTTGCCATGTATAATAAAAACGAACATAATTATGGTATGTTTTATTAGCATGAAATATTTTGTAGATCTTGTTATCTACTAAGTCCGCTCACGCTAGCCAGAACGTGCTCGAGTGCTCTGGCAACAGCCATGAAGCAAGTCAATTTTTCAGTTCTATTAAATAACTACTTTGTTTTTGTGGATGGGGGTGTTTCTTGAAAAGATCAGTTAAATAGCTACGTATTTTGAAATAAAGATGTATTCATTATTATGAACGTTAACAAAAATTATATTGTATTTTACATTTCCCACGTGTGCTTGCCTTGTACAAATCTGACAGTTTCAACAAAGACATTTGACTTTGGTTCATTAGTTAGCCTATACTGCCATCTACAGCATTACTACTGGTTTCGTTTACTTCTTTTGGATATTTTCACAAATACTCGCGCGTGCATGTAGTCGTGGCCGAGTGGTAAGGCGATGGACTAGAAATCCATTGGGGTTTCCCACGCAGGTTCGAATCCTGCCGACTACGTAAGCTTGTTTTTAATTGATTGTATGTGTTCATTGTTAATACATGTTTAAAGCTCAGGAAGTCTGAAATATTACTGGTTGTAGTTCATATCGCTTCGGTTCATTTTTGTTAAAGAATGTTCATTTTGGCACCATTACAAATGCTGTGGTTTCTTTAAATAAGAAAAGGCTGTGGCCCGTACGGGGATCGAACCCGCAACCTTGGCGTTATTAGCACCACGTTCTAACCACTGAGCTAACCGGCCACACACTCAAAACTTGATACTAGAACCCGAGGAAAATAAGTCCTGCGGACATTATGATTGTTCTACCAAGATGTTCTCATGTAAACTGAACAATAACACATTCAAAGTATTGGAAAGGCATAATTAGAGGCCTCGTGACATTGTGATTTGAATACTAACAAGAAAAACAAATCAAATTACCAAGCATTTGGTGGACGTTTTTAAGAAATAAATAAACAAACAGATTTTGTCAGAAGTGGGATTCGAACCCACGCCTCCAGAGAGACTGCGACTTGAACGCAGCGCCTTAGACCGTTCGGCCATCCTGACTTACACCGACAACTTTGCACAACACTGCAGTACACTGCTGAACCTCCAATGTCTGACGCTACAGTAAATCACCTGGTGTGTGCGTGAACTTATTCTTTATCTGTTTATATTAAGGAGGGGCGACCTGTTTCGTCGCATTTATATGGGATCACAAGGACACTCCTCTTACAGAAAGAAAATATACATCAAACAGAGTGATCGCTTCATGGTTAGAAACAAATCAGAACAGTCTGTTAGCAAATGAACTTCATGAAAAAACCACACAGGCATTACAATAAATGTTACAGATATCTTTCGTAGATAAAAAAGTTGTAACATAATTGAGTACATTTGTAAACAATCTGCCAGTAGCAGACATTATCTCAAAGCGCTATCATTTAATTATTTTCAGCTCTTATGAAGACAAGTATGCTTGCACATTATATCACAGATAACATGATAACCCTAGCTCTTCATTAATCCCTCGGTTGTACCGTATGGAAATAGAAATCCATTTGGATTCACATTGTAATAGTTTTTGATCGAGATTATCACCTCCTCGAGCTTGAAATATTTTTTTGTAAGCCACGGTATTTAAGATCTGAAACGGAATGTTTGGCACTATAAAATGTCTAGCTAGTGGTGAGTGGATATCTTTCTCCTAATTGAACTTTTATGCTCGCTCATTAATGTGCAATCGTAACTGTCTAGTACTTTTACCAACATGCTGTAAATGGCAAGGACAAGAAATCAAATAAATGACATGAGTTTGTGGACACCGACCACATATAATGGGTAGAAACTCCATCTGCAACTTAATTGTTTGCAGTTAGTCTGGCAGGACACCTTAATCAAAATGTAATTATCTCAAAGTGGTCACATACTTGTTCAATAAGAATTATAAAAAAGTGGGTATACACCTTTCCCTTTGTGCATCTGTGCAATTTTGTCTATCATGGCTTCAGATTCTACCACACTCTCGCCCATTGCTTGTTACTGACACTGGTTGTTCAGACCTGTTGCTTTTACTGACATAAATGCACCTGTGGTGACTAGGAGGGATCAAACAGATCATTTAGCTTCTTCTCTTAGTCCTCTTATATCTGAGTGAGCCAGAGAGTGAAGATGAAGGAGACTTGGTTAATAGTGTACAGGAGTTGGAACAAGTGAAACAGGATATACAAGCCATAAATGACCGTATAAGGAATGTAGAGCAGGATTGTACGTCAAGCTCAAACGAGTAGCTTTAATCGGGAGGAGAATATTCAGAGAGCAGGTGCGAAACACGTTTTGGGCAAACTGAAGAGATTTGTAGTACAGCCTGTGTTAAAATTGGAAAAGGCTATTATTGATTGTTTAGGCAAGCGAGATAAAGCTTGGGAGCATAAACTTAACAAATTAGCCAGAAAGGCTAGTATCCCTTTATTGTCTTCGGTTCCAGCTGTGAACCAGCTGAGAAGCATTACCTAGTGAAGGAAGAGGGTCAAAGTTGCCTATTAGAATTAATTTTCCAGAATTTGGTACAGATGAACAAACATCTGACGCAATGATATATGTGGAGCTGTGTGAGGAGTTTTTAGCCTTGCGCCCTATGTCTGACCCTGGATTGATGGCTACCTTGTCGTCTGTTCTGAAAGGATTCAACAAAAAGTTGGTGGATTGCGGACGCCACAATTTACATTCATGTATGCTTTTAAAATCTCTTTTTTTTAGGCTTTTTTTACCCTCCGATTTCCAAACCGAAATAGAAGATCGACTGAGGAACAGAGTGCAGTCCCCCCAGGAGTGCATTTGAGATTCTGCCTATGACTATCGTGCCTTGTGCATTAAGTGGAGACCTGAAGATTGAAGAAGCAGACGTGGTGCACCGAATCTCAATAATGCCAATCCCAAACTTGCTAGTGGGCTGCGTGGTGGGCAATTAAGTCTGTGTCTGAGCTCGTGCAGGTGGGCACGATGATTGAGAGAGACTGGGCTAATCAAAAGGAATATTGGCGAAGGTGAATAACAAGAACTTCCATGAGTCACGCCCACAAAAGAAGCCAAAGAAACTGGCAGAGGTGAGTGTTATCCACAGGCAGGCCTAAAAAACGTTTAATGAAACCTGGCCTGGATGTTTTATCACTTTAGCAGTGCAGATAGAAGCAAGAGGGGTTTGCCGGACAAGCTTTACTGACACAGGTAGCACATACTCTCTAATCTGCTGGAAGCTATGGAAGGGGCTTTGCCGTCCAGAAGAAGAACTGACACCTTGTGCGGAGCAGCAGTTTCCTTGCAAATGGAACTCTCACACAGCAATGGGTAAAGCTCACGTTACTTTCAGCTTTCATGACACGTTCTGGTCAATTCCTGTTTTTCATCCTGGCAGATAAAGACCTGGCGTTTCCTATCGTCCTCGGGCTGGATTTTCTCGACAAGACCAAGACAAGAATTGACGTGGCAAATAGAAAGTATGGAGTTGGAATGGAGGGAGATATATCTTTCATCCCTTCTGGAAAAGACAGCATGGGAACAGGCATGGCGTCCCAGAGACTTGTTGCCCAGAATCTGTTTGCATTATGCGCTTCACCTCAGAGCCCAAAAACTATCACGGGGCACATTAGCACTATTATCACAGAACCATCAGGTGCGTTGAGTGATTTATTGTCGTTGTTATGACCTGACCTTGTGGAGTGATGAGGCAGTGGACACGGGTGTGTTCAAACCAGTTGGAAGAACCAATGTTACAAAGCATGTAATACATACCATTGATGAAGTTCCTGTGCGTTCACGTGCCTATAGAGTCTCTCCACAGAAGCGAGCCATCATTGAGCATTATCTGCACCAGATGAAAGAGGATGGGGTTATTGAACCTTCGACTTCCGCCTGGGCTTCTCCTGTTGTGCTGGTGCCTAAGGCAGATGGATCTTGGCGTTTTTGTGTGGATTATCGGCGATTAAAGTAAAAACACATTTTGATGCATACCCCATGCCCTTGATACATGATATCCTCTAGTCTTTTAACCTTTGCAGTCCATTTATTAAGTGTGCGTCAGGTGCGTCAGGTCCAATTTATTTTCACACGTGCAGTTAATTTAGACGTGCTGTTTAAAAGTATTTTTTTTCCACAGTCAAACAGGTTTTAAAAGGCCCTGCATATCAACAAAGCACTCACTAGGCATCTCCAGCCCCTCCCCACCCTTTCATTCGCTATCGCTTTCACATATGCTAAGAAATAAATAATAATAATAATAATAATAATAGTCGTACATCCCGATCAATCATCTCCTGATCACTCGTTTTTATCACCAAACTCCTCAATAATACAATCCAAGTCATTATTTTATTACTATAACATCTCAAAAAGCTCGGCAAATGTCCGTGATAGTCTCTGTGCACTGCTACAGTAACAGCCAGCTTGTTTCCTTATGACCGCCCATATGGGATGCTAGGGGCAAGTATGACTATTAAAGATATGCCTTTTTTTATTGGCTTGTCTCAGATCCTGTTGCTCCCACTCGGCTATTGAATGGTTTTCTTGGCTTTTTTCCTGAGAAAAAACGACTAGAAAGCTGTTTTTTGCGTTTTTTGATGTCGGACAGGGTCCGACAATGGACCGGATAGTTATAATTGCAATGTCGGACCAGATCTGACATAGGACCACAAAGGGTTAAAGGAGCTAGTGTTTTCAGTTCTCTTGACCTACAGTCAGGGTACTGGCAAGTGACGATGGCTGAGGATAGCAAGAAGAAGACTGCCTTTACCACCCCTTTTGGATTGTTTCAATTCCACGTTATGCCTTTTGGATTGAAGAAAGCCTCTGCCACGTTTCAGCGGGCTAATGGAACAGGTCCTCGGTGAATTAAAGGAGTATCTTGTTTTGTTTATATTGATGATACTAATGTGTATTCAAGGACGGAGGAGCAGCACTTAAGGGACCTTGGAGAGGTGTTTAAGAGATTACACCAAGCTCACCTTTCCTTAAATTTAAAGAAGTGTCATTTGTTTAATCACACTTTGACTTTTTTAGGTCATGTGGTTTCGGGAGATGGCATTTCTGCAGATCCAAAAAAAATTGGATGCCATTCAGTCTTACCCTGAGCCCACAAACCTGAAGGAGGTCCAGCGGTTTTGGGAGTTGACCGGATGGTACCATAAATTCATTCCAGGTTTTGCTGACATCGCAGTACCCTTAAATAACCCGAAGAAGAAGGACATGCTGTGGAATTGGACTACAGGAGTGTCATGAGAGCTGGATGAAACTCAAAGCAGCACTACAGTCTCCACCCATCCTCGCGCATCCTGATCTTTCTAAACTTTTAAGGTCTACACAGATGTCAGTGATGTGGGGTTGGGCGCAGTGATGGCTCAGAACTTTGATGGAGAGCATGTTATGCCTTCTCATCCCGAATCCTCAGTAGTGCTGAAAAGAACTATTCCACTTCAGAGAAGGAGTGTTTGCAATCGTTTGGGCTGTGGAGAAATGGCGTTTATTTCTTGAAGGAATACAATTATTATTATTATTTATTTCTTAGCAGATCCCTTATCCAGGGCGACTTACAATCATAAGCAAATACATTTCAAGTGTTACAGTACAAGTAATTCAATATGAGCAAGATAAATGCAATGACTTTGGTTCAAGCAAGTACAAGTGTGACAAAATACAATTCAATAATACAGCAGATAACAGTGACAGTGATAGTTACGTCAAGATATGATTAAATACAAAATACTACAGATTAAACACTTGGCAGATTACAGTATTCTGAAGTACAGGATTAAATGCAGTAAAATAGGGGGCAGATAAGAGCAAATAAAGCGCATTTAAGGGAGGATGATAGTGTCCCAGAGGAAAAACAGAGGAGTTCTACAGGTGCTGTCTGAAGAGGTGAGTCTTAAGGAGGCGCCGGAATGTGGTCAGGGGACTGGGTGGTCCTGACATCTGTAGGTAGGTCATTCCACCACTGCGGAGTGAGGGTGGAGAAGGAGCGGGCTCTGGAGGCAGGGGAGCGTAGAGGAGGTAGAGCCAGTCCTCTAGTGCAGGAGGAGCGGAGAGGTCGAGTGGGGGGTGTAGGGAGAGATGAGGGTCTGGAGGTAGCTGGTGCAGTCTGGTCAATTTGAAGTTGTAACCGACCATGCAGCTCTAGCCTGGGCCTTCAATTGTCCAAAGACATCCTCCCGGCTCACTAGATGGACACTCAGACTTCAACATTTGACTTCACTGTGCTGTATCGAAAAGGAAGTCTCAATACCGTTCCTGATGCTTTATCGAAGGTTCCAGTATCTGGTCCATCCAATATTGCAGTCTACTCCAGCAATTCACAGAGCTTCAGCTTGGATTTGCCTGTTTTGTTTGACGAAATTGCGGCCTCTCAGTCAAGGGATAAGAACATCCAGGAGATCCTCGCTTCATTAACATCTTCCAACACCACCACCAAACCTGACCGCATCACCTATGTGGAAACACCAGGGAGTTGTATATAGGCGGGTACCAATCAAAGGCGATGCATTCAAGTTTCAGCTTGTGGTCCCCTCTGAGTTAACATCAACTTTCTTACAGTACTTCCACAACAATCCACTAGGGGACATCTGGGCAGGCTAAAGACACTTCTCAGAATGCTGGAGGTGGCCTGGTGGCCAGAGATTCGCAAGGAAACTTGGAGACATACTAAGGAATGCCAGACCTGTCAGCAGTATAAGGCATCGAACACAAAACCTGCAGGAATTTTACAATCCACCACTGTTCCCGAACAGAGAGAAATGCTTAGAATCGACCTGATGGGCCCATTTCCCCGCAGTAAGAGCGGTAACACCATACTTGTGGTAGTTGTTGATTATTACTCAAAATGGGTTGAGTTTTTTTCCATTATGAGATGGCAAGACTCCCCGGATTATTAACATCCTGATTAGGGACATCTTTACTCGATGGGGCACACTACGCTATTTGGTGTCTGACAGAGGGAGCCAGTTCACCAGTCAACTCCTGAAAGGTATCTGTAAGACCTGGGGAGTTGTGAACAAGCTCACTACAGCATACCACCTGCAAATCAACCTCACAGAACTTATAAACTGCACGGTGAAGACAATGATCGCCTCTTATGTGGGGAATAACAATGAAGAATGGGATAAGTGGATTTGCTGATTCCGATTCACCATCAATTCTGCTCGCCAGGAATCCACAGGATTTAGTCCCACTTAACGGGCATTGGGGCGAAGATTAAAAGGGCCATTGGATCGGCTTTGTAATGTAGCTCCCCAGCAAGAGTCGTTAAGACAAAACTTACTTGAAAGGCAACAGCAGTTAGTTCATCAGGTGGTTAGTAATGTAGATAAGGCTCAGACTAGGCAGGCCAAGTATTACAACTCCAAACATAAATATGTAACATTTGAGGAGGGTGATTTGGTCTGGGTTAGGTCACACCCTTTATCTGAAGCTGCTTCTAAGTTTTCAGCTAAGCTTGCACCCAAATGGACTGGTCCATTTACAGTAATGAAGCGACTTGGACCGGTTAATTATCGAGTGCAGTTTGGTGATCACAAGTGTGACACCTTAAATGTAGTTAACTTAAAACCCTACTTTGGTTTTAAACCCAGTTGTGCCTCTTGTTTGGGGGGGGATATGTGACACCAACCACATATAATGCGGTAAGAAACTCCCCATCTGCAACTTAATTGATTGCAGTTAGTCTGGCCAGACACCTTAATCCGATATGTAATTATCTCAAAGTGGTCACAAACTTGTTCAATTAAGAATTATAAAAAAGTGGGTATATGTGCATTTATGTGTTGTATGTTGCGGTGCGTGTGTAAATGTTGGTGTATAGTCATTGGTACACGGGATATAAACGGGTCTGTGTTTCACGTGTATTTAAAAAGTGTATAATTATATTTAGGCACGGGATTGCACATCACGCACGTGCATTTAAAATATAATATGTGAGCACGGGGTTGCACAGAATTAATTCACGTGCTGGGATTCAAGTGAATTATTAATTAGTAATTGAATCCCAGCACAACAGTATAAATAGATGCACGTTTAGTCACTCGTGGTTAGGTGTTCGGTGAGTGGAGAACGGGATTGGAGACGGAGGTGAAGTAAAGTAATAATAGTAAAAGTAATAGTTAAATCTGCTCACCATGTTTGTTCGTCTGTCCTGCATTGTCTGTTTAGTGTTTAGTCGTTTTGTATGTCTGTTTATTTTGGCGCAAGTGCCGTGTCCTGTTTTGTGTACCGTTTAAAACCTTTTTATTTGTTAATAAACGCTGAGTGCAGCCATTGCACTCAGCTCATCATCACCACCGTCTCTGTCTGTGTATTCCTGTCTGGTCTGACGCCACCCACTCTGGCCGTCTTTGTGACACGTGGTGTCCTGCGTGGGATCGACAGCGCCTCCAGGACTCAGGCCAGAGCAGGAAGCACAGTTTTGGATTTAAAAAAAAAAAAAAAAAAAAAAAAAAAAATGGCAGAAGACGCCATCAAAGTGCGGGACTGGATGCTGGAAAATGCTGGGCTGGAGGCCCAGTCTATACCAGTAGTCGTCCAGTTCCTGCAGTTTATGGACAGAGAGCGATGGGAGGCATATGCGAGGGAACAGACCGTAAGCACCTGGGAGGAAGGTGTGGGGTTGGTCCTCAGCTACCTGGAGGCAATTATAAGTGGAACAGCAGCCCAGGTAGCAGGTCCACCAGCAGAGGAAGAATGCCTGCTGTCCCCGTCTCCACCAGCAGAGGAAGAATGCCTGCTGGTTTTGCCTCCACAGCCCAAGCGGGAGGAGCCCGAACGTCCTACGCCTGAGTGGGAGGAGCCCGAACGTCCTACGCCTGAGTGGGAGGAGCCCGAACGTCCACAGCCCAAAAGGGAGGAGTCGGTGTGTCCACAGCCCAACAGGGAGGAGTCGGTGCGTCCACAGCCCAACAGGGAGGAGTTGGTGCGTCCACAGCCCAACAGGGAGGAGTCTGTGCGTCCACAGCCCAACAGGGAGGAGTCGGGGCGTCCACAGCCCAAAAGGGAGGAGTCGGTGCGTCCACAGCCCGAAGAGAGGGAAGTCGGGGCTTCCACAGCCCTAGGACCCAAGCTGCCAGTAGAGGGAGAATCCCTGCTGGTTCCACCTCCACCGCAGTGGGAGGACTGCTTGCGCCTCCCACCTCCACCAGCAGAGGGTGAATACCTGCTGGTCCCACCTCCACCAGCAGAGGGTGAATACCTGCTGGTTCCACCACCGCCAGGAGCAGAGGAGTTGGAGCTGCCTCTGCCTCCACCACCGCCAGGAGCAGAGGAGCTGGAGCTGCCTCTGCCTCCGCCACCGCCAGGAGCAGAGGAGCTGGAGCTGCCTCTGCCTCCGCCACCGCCCGGAGCAGAGGAGCAGGAGCTGCCTCTGCTGCCCGTACCTCCGCAGGGAGTACTGTAGCCGGAGCCCCAGAAAGGGGAGCTGCTGGCCACGAAGAAGGGGGAGGAGGTCTGGAGACCACCAACCCCAGCAGCAGTTTCGCTGCCGGAGATCGTGGGGGAGGTCTGGAGACCTGCTCCCACTGCAGCAGTTTCGCTGCCAGAGATCGTGGGGGAGGTCCGGAGACCTGCTCCCACTGCAGCTTCTTCGCTGCCGGCAGTACTGTGGTCGGAGCCCCACCAAAGGGAGCTACCGGCTACAAAGACAGGGGGAGAGGTCAGGAGACCACTTTCCCCAGCAGCAGTTTCGCTGCAGGAGTGGACCAACAGGCTGTCAGCCGTTCCACTACCGGCAGGGGTGCTGACAACATGGCCAGCCATGGGCCCACTGAAGCCTCCCTTCCCAGCCCGAGACTTTGTCCTGGACTGCTGGATTTTTAAGGGGGGAGGTGGCCGTTGAGGCCATGTGTGCTGCGCACAAGGGGGGGTATATGTGGCAATGCGCCCCGCCCCTGTGTGCATTTATGTGTTGTATGTTGCGTGCGTGTGTAAATGTTGGTGTATAGTCATTGGTACACGGGATATAAACGGGTCTGTGTTTCACGTGTATTTAAAAAGTGTATAATTATATTTAGGCACGGGATTGCACATCACGCACGTGCATTTAAAATATAATATGTGAGCACGGGGTTGCACAGAATTAATTCACGTGCTGGGATTCAAGTGAATTATTAATTAGTAATTGAATCCCAGCACAACAGTATAAATAGATGCAAGTTTAGTCACTCGTGGTTAGGTGTTCAGTGAGTGGAGAACGGGATTGGAGACGGAGGTGAAGTAAAGTAATAATAGTAAAAGTAATAGTTAAATCTGCTCACCGTGTTTGTTCGTCTGTCCTGCACCGTCTGTTTAGTGTTTAGTCGTTTTGTATGTCTGTTTATTTTGGCGCAAGTGCCGTGTCCTGTTTTGTGTACCGTTTAAAACCTTTTTATTTGTTAATAAACGCTGAGTGCAGCCACTATAGAAATGATCCCTGAAAGTATTGTTTTATGGGCAAGTGGCCGACCGTCTCCCTCCAACTCTGAGTGGCACCGGTAGCTGTGCCGCTGACAAATAAACAGGAGCTTTCATATAATGCAATTGCTGTTGCCCAGTGAGGTGTTACAACAACATTTCAAACTCATTCCAAACTGCAGGCGGTTAAAAGCTAAATTGGGTTCAAGTTTCTCGTATGATTTAAAAAGTAGGAGCCTGTTGCCTCATTTGCATTGTCTGCCTTCCTCCTTTGCACTGTGAAGTCTATCAAATTTGTGCTTAAAATCTGAATACGATTCCCATTTGAATCGTATATATTTGGTTTCCATTTTAGCTCTATGCATACACACTATTCTGTTGAGCTCCCAGGGTGTTATCTAATAAAACACCATAATCGGTTAGCACGTTCGGCTGTTAATCGAAATTTTGGTGTTTCAAGCCCACGCAGAGATGATGCTTTTTGCATTTCTTTATTGCATTAGAAAATGGCACTATAATACGTTTTTATTTCCTCTAATTACACTGAAGAAAAAATGTGCTTTTTTTAATTCAAAAAATTAATTAAGAAAAAAATAACCCTAGTCGTGCTGTTTGCAAAAACCCGGTATCGAAGCAGGGACCGTTACAGTCTAACGCTCTCCCAACTGAGCTATTTCAGCTTGACGCGATTTTGCTATCGAGACAGCATTCTTTTCGTCAATCGCCTTTTTGTTAAGCCAGTAAACCTGCATGTAATGAGAAACGTTCAACAGTTCGGAAACACCACAATAGAATCCAATGCCTTTGCATATGGGCAGCAGTGTGGAGTAGTGGTTAGGGCTCTAGACTCTTGACCGGAGGGTTGTGGGTTCAATCCCCAGTGGGGGACACTGCTGTTGTACCCTTGAGCAAGGTACTTTACCTAGATTGCTCCAGTAATAACCCAACTGTATAAATGGGTAATTGTATGTAAAAATAATGTGATATCTGTAAAAAATGTGAAATAATGTATAATGTGATATGTTGTAACAATTGTAAGTCGCCCTGGATAAGGGCGTCTGCTAAGAAATAAATAATAATAATAATAATATGTGTTTCCAAACTGTTAGTTTTTCTCCCAAATGCGGTTTCTCAAAAAATGGTTTTGACTACTTTTTATTATTATTATTACTTTTTCCAGAGTAAGACCAAAAGGCAAACATCCAGGAAATAGTTAAACACTGCTACAGCGCTTGACCTGTCTCAACAAACGTTTAGCTCTAAAACGTGTACATTAAAAGTCTATTAACATCTTTAAAACAATCATGTGTGTTCCAATAGCGGTTAATCCACATGGTGATCAATAAAGTGAATGCTGGCTTTGTTCACATATTAGCAAGACGTTTTCATGATTCACGCATATTCTGAACAAGCACACTAGAATATGGTAATGAAAGGAAAGGAAAATAACTGCTTTATTGGCTCTGGTCTTGTATCGTCACCTTGATTACTGTCCGTAAGAAAGTGGCATTAATCAAAAACCTAATTTATGTAAGGTTCCCAATGCGCAAATACGTAGCATATTTAAACTTCTTCACAATCTTAAATCTTCCCACATGAATGTCAAATACGTACTGACAAGTACGTCCCTTTCCCAATGTAACACTCTGTTGTGTTTGAACACCAACGATGGCTTGGATATGATGTATTAAACCACGATACTATTGTTCCCACTTTCTTTAGTACTACCAAATGTGCTTTTCGTGTCAGCCCTTGCGGCCTAATGGATAAGGCACTGTCTTTCTAAGCCAGGGATTGTTGTTTCGAGTCCCTCTGGGGTGTGATTTTGTTGTAGGAGGCTGTGTGGTCCAGTGGTTAAAGATAAAGGGCTTGTAACCAGGAGGTCCCCCGGTACAAATCCCACCTCAGCCACTGACTCATTGTGTGCCCCTGAGCAAGTCACTTAACTTTCTTGTGCTCTGTTTTCGGGTGAGATGTAACTGTAAGTGACTCTGCAGCTGATGCATAGTTCACACACCCTAGTCTCTGTAAGTCGCCACGGATAAAGGCGTCTGCTAAATAAATAATAATAAAATGAACATAATTATGGTAAGTTTTATTGGCATGTGATATTTTGTAGATCTTGTTATCTGCTTAGTCCGCTCACGCTAGCCAGAACGTGCTCGAGTGCTCTGGCAGCAGCCATGAAGCAAGTCAGTTTTTCAGTTGAAATAAATATCTACTTTGTTTTTGTGGATGGGGGTGTTTTGAAAAGATCAGTTAAATAGCTACGTATTTTGAAATAAAGATGTATTCATTATTATGAACGTTAACAGAAAGTATATTGTATTTACTTTTCCCACGTGTGCTTGCCTTGTACAAATCTGACAGAGTTTCAACAAAGGCATTTGACTTTGGTTCATTAGCCTATACTGCCATCTACAGCATTACTGCGGGAGCCGTTACTTCTTTTGGATATTTTCACAACTAACCGGGTGAGCATGTAGTCGTGGCCGAGTGGTTAAGGCGATGGACTTGAAATCCATTGGGGTTTCCCCGCGCAGGTTCGAATCCTGCCGACTAAGTAAGCTTTGTTTTTAATTGATTGTATGTGTTCATTGTTAATACATGTTTAAAGCTCAGGAAGTCTGAAATATTTCTGGTTGTACTTCATATCGCTTCGGTTCATTTTGTTAAAGAATGTTCATTTTGGCACAATTACAAATGCTGTGGTTTCTTTAAAGAAGAAAAGCCGTGGCCCGTACGGGGATCGAACCCGCGACCTTGGCGTTATTAGCACCACGCTCTAACCAACTGAGCTAACCGGCCACACACTCAAAACTTGCTACTAGAACCCGAGGAAAATAAGTCCTGCGGACATTATGATTGTTCTACCAAGATGTTCTCATGTTAAACTGAACAATAACACATTCAAAGTATCGGAAAGGCATAATTAGAGGCCTCGTCATAATGAGGCAGTTTAACAGTGTGAAGGATGTGGTGAGGTGCAGGCTTGCGGTGACTTTCTCTCATTTAACGACCTTGTGATTTGAATACTAACAAGAAAAACAAATCAAATTACCAAGCATTCAGTGGACGTTTTAAGAAATAAATGAACAAAAAGATTTGTCAGAAGTGGGATTCGAAGCACGCCTCCATTGAGACTGCGACCTGAACGCAGCGCCTTAGACCGCTCGGCCATCCTGACTGACACCGACGACTTTGCCCAACACTGCAATACACTGCTGAACCTCCAATGTCTGACGCTGCAGTAAATCACCTGGTGTGTGCGTAAACTTATTCTTTTTCAGTTTATATTAAGGTGGGCGACCTGTTTCGTCGCATTCTATATGGGATCACAAGGACACTCCTCTTACAGAGAGAAAATATACGGCAAACAGAGCGATCGCTTCACGGTTAGAAACAAATCAGAACAGTCTGTTAGCAAATTAACTTCATGAAAAAAAACACACAGGCATTACATAAATGTTACAGATATGTTTCATAGACAAAACAGTTGTAACATAATTGAGTACATTTGTAAACAATCCGCCAGTAACAGACATTATCTCACATGATCTCTAGTTTCAAACGCATTATCACAGGCGGCACAATTACGACATGGTAAAAATCCAGTATATTTGTCCAGTACACCGAGATCTCTCGATCGTTTCAATGAGTCAGCCCTTAATAAACACTGTCCGTGTTCATTTCTGTGTAAATGACATTGTCTATACACAATACCTGCCATGTAAGCCTATTGGTATCAAACCGATCACAATTAATGTGATCCGTGTTTTCAGTCAGATTGATAGTTTTAATCAATCGTCGAAAAAGCAGCAGTGCTTTGCAACTGTAGTTCGTCTTGCGTACCTTTAGGTAAGATATCCACTCAGAACGTGTCCGCTTCCTCCAGCCCCCTAAGGAACTCTGGAGGGGTCATAAATAACAGCGAGCAGTTGGCCAAAAACAACACTCACTGTCTCCTTCACGCTCAAATGCGAACACTCTCACTCTTCCTCGTTGATAGCGAGTCCAAACACTTTAAAAACGCATTTCGCTAGCAAATCGCTATAGAAATGATCCCTGAAAGAATTGTTTATGGGCAAGTGGCCGACCGTCTCCCTCCAACTCTGAGTGGCACCGGTAGCTGTGCCGCTGACAAATTAACAGGAACTTTCATATAATGCAATTGCATTATATTGCAATTGCACACACTCAAAGCTTGTTACTAGAAGCCGAGGAAAATAAGTCCTGCGGACATTATGATTGTTCTACTAAGATTTTCTCATGTTAAACTGAACAATAACACATTCAAAGTATCGGAAAGGCATAATTAGAGGCCTCATCATAATGAGGCAGTTTAACAGTGTGAAGGATCTGGTGAGGTGCAGGCTTGCGGTGACTTTCTCTCATTTAACGACCTTGTGATTTGAATACTAACAAGAAAAACAAATCAAATTACCAAGCATTCAGTGGACGTTTTAAGAAATAAATGAACAAAAAGCTTTTTCAGAAGAGGGATTCGAACCCACGCCTCCAGAGAGACTGCAACCTGAACGCAGCGCCTTAGACCGCTCGGCCATCCTGACTGACACCGACGACTTTGCCCAACACTGCAGTACACTGCTGAACCTCCGATATCTGACGCTGCAGTAAATCACCTGGTGTGTGTGAACTTATTCTTTTTCTGTTTATATTAAGGTGGGCGACCTGTTTCGTCGCATTCTATATGGGATTGTAGCAGCCACACCCAGTGACACCCAGTGAGAGTCCTAATACCGACACTACTAAAAATTAATTAAAAGGTTTGGAATAGGAATGACAACAGAATGACAAAGGCAGAATAACAATTCACAAAGCTTTATTACAATGATCCATGAGTCACATAAATCAGTTCAAATAACTAACAATACAATGTATTAAAGTTGTACTAAAAACAAGGAGGGGAAATTGAATAAAGCCAGCCAATAGCCACATTTTAAAAGCATGGGGTATTAGACCAACATATAGCAGCGATTACACTTCTCTTTAAGAGTGCTAGGTGATTGGAAACAGCTCTTCGCAGCAAGGGTACAACAACAAAAGCCAGATTGTTAATACACACAAGTTTTAACAGTATTAGGGAACGTTAGCTGCAACATTATAGGTTTAACTATATTAGACCAATTCAACAACAATACAAGTTTAGTTAAGATAATTAGCAGCAACGTTCAGGTTTAGCAGCGGTGTAGCATAAGTAAACAGAACCAAAATGTGTGGGGACATTTACCTGCTGCTGGAACACTTTTAATCTAACAAAACAAAATTGATGAGACCGGGATTAAACCACACGTCTCAGAGCTTTATTCAACAGACTAGCTCTCGAATTATCCAACACTTTACTTTTGGAATATACTCACACGGCTGTAACACCGCAGACACAGACACAGCGCGTCTCCAGAACACTCATCTACAGCAGCAGCACACCGAATCTCAGGTCCCACGCACCTGTCGGTACTTCCTCTCTCACCCCGCCTCAAAGAAAGAAACTTTCTCCCGACAGCCCGGCTAGCTCAGTCGGTAGAGCATGAGACTCTTAATCTCAGGGTCGTGGGTTCGAGCCCCACGTTGGGCGTCCTTTTTAAATACAAATTGTAGATGTTTCTTCGAGGCAACGGAGCAATGTCTGATTCTGTTCACATTGTATAAAGTATTGCAACACAATTACTTATTGGTCATTGTCATATAGCAATTGCTATTGTAAAATGCGTGCATCCTTTAAAGCTATACCGATATTGAAATAAAGAATCTTACTTTCGTGGGTTGGCTTCAATCTGATTCTTTTTTTACACTTGTCATTACATCATTCATGGAGCAAGTTAGTATGTGCGTAATAAACCCAATCGGGCCTTGATACGAGACAACCCTAGTCTGTGCTGAAATGAAATAATGCGGTTTTCTACTAAAGCAAACGCAGCTTGTCAGAATGGCCGAGTGGTCTAAGGTGCCAGACTCAAGGACGCTGTCTTTCCAAAGAATTGTGTGTTCTGGTCTCCGAATGGAGGCGTGGGTTCAAATCCCACTTCTGACAGTTCACTTTTACTTATTTTTTAAATGAATCAATTTGTTCATTTTACTATAAAAGATTGTTTCAAGGAAATCAACAGCTGATACCAAACTCTTGTCAGCACTCAATACCATTTTAATTTCCATTTTAAATCGGACTAAAATAGCGTTCCTAACACAGATTGCATTTTTGTTGTAAACTGGCTACTTGTCGAAGTCACTGAAAACTATTTTGTGTAGAAACATGTGTTATTTAACTAAAGATTGTTTTAATATTTCAAATAACATATTACTTTGAAAAACATCTCCGACTGCCACTGGATCGTGGTCTCAGGCTGGGATGCGGACCATTGAGAACAGTATAAACGATCTATTAGTGGAAGTAGCTTACATGAGAAATGCCCTCGTTTAACATGCTAGGATGATCAACCTCGGTATTCTCCAACTGCTGTTTACATTTTCTAACACGTTATGAGGACGAATACAAAGGTTGACAGCTTCCTTGTAAGTGGGGGTAAGCACAAGTTATTTTCAGATGTAATGTCTATTTTAAACTCAATCTAGTCCTGCGTAGTGCAAAAGACATTGCTATATTTTTATATTAGTCAAGCCCTATTAAAAGTGTTCTTAAATTGTTTTGACATTAGCAATGATCAATTTAAATGTGGTTATTGATTTAAACAACTGAACAATTGTGGGCTTGATGGTTTCTTTTTTCTACGTTTCTACCGGAATGAGATACACACTCAAAATGTGTCTCCTTCCTTCAGCAACCCCCGACTGAAGATTGAAGTGGTCATTCCTTGCAGCGAATAGGTTCCCGATAACAACACTCATTGTCAGCTCGGTGCTCAGAAGAAAACACTGCCACTCCTCCTGGTGGATACCGAGACCAATCCCTTCAAAACGTGTTTCATTCTAGAAATGATCCTTGCAAATATAGTCTTAACTTTTATTAGCAGACCGTCGCCCCCAACTGGCAAGCTCTACTTCATATGAAACAATGACTGGGCAACAACGAGGTGTTACATTAACAATACAAACTAACTCGAGACAGCCAAGCCGTTAAAGCATACCTTAAGTTTGTCGCGTGATACAAAAGCAAGTATTGGCATTTTTGCATCGTCTGCCTCGTCAAACAAGCTCGAGCCACAGCACACAGCGCTGCTGCATCGGGACACAGATTGTGGATTTCTAAGCGACTGAATAAACAAGCTGAGACTACTTTTTAAAGAAATTGAAAACATACCTCTTGTCGAAATACTTGCTATTTAGTTAATTAAATTATTTTTTTAAATTTGCAATCACAGACTACATTGCCAAAATAAAAATAAAAAACAACTGACAATCTGATTTGCTCGTATCAAGCTGCGATGAAGCCTATGAGAATCCCTGGCACCATTAAAGGGGAATTAGCTCAAATGGTAGAGCGCTCGCTTAGCATGCGAGAAGTAGCGGGATCTATGCCCGCATTCTCCAAATAATTTTAAAGTATCTGCGTATTTTGTCCCGGCGCATTATGGAGATAAATACAAAGTGTGACAATTCTTTGTAACAGAGACGCCCACCATGCATGTGAATTTTAATGCACAGTCTGCTAATTTGTAATAATCCCCGGACTGAAAAACTGCAGCGCGTGATATTTTGTAGGTCTTCTTATCTCCTATGTCCGCTAACGCTAGGCACAACGTGCCCGAGTGCTGTAGCAGCAGCCATGAAGCAAGTTAGTTTTTCAGTAGAAATAAGGCTTTTGTGTATGGGTGTTTTGAAAAGATCAGTTAAATAGCTATGTATTTTGAAATAAGGATGTATTCATTATTATGAACGTTGGCAGAAAGGATATGGTATTATTATTTCCCACGTGTGCTTGACTTGTACAAATCTGATAGAGTTTCAACAAAGGCATTTGACTTGGGTTCATTATTTAGCCTATACTGCCATCTGCAGCATTACTGCGGGTGTCGTTTGCTTCTTTTGACAATAATACGGCTGTTTTCACGGAAAACCGTGAGAGCATGTAGCCGTGGCTGAGTGGTTAATGAACAAACAGAGCTGTCAGAAATGGAATTCGAACCCACGCTTCCAGGGTAACTGTGTTCTGAACGCAGCGCCATAGCTCGCTCAACCATCCTGAATTAGACACGTCTTTTCACAACATTGCAGTACACTGCTGAACCTCCGATGTCTGACGCTGCAGTAAATCAACTCGTGTGTGTGTGTGTACTTATTCTTTTTCTGTTTATATGAAGGAGGGTGACCTGTTTTGTCGCATTCTATATGGGATTGTAGCAGCCACACCCAGTGACACCCAGTGAGAGTCCTAATACCGACACTACTAAAAATTAATTAAAAGGTTTGGAATAGGAATGACAACAGAATGACAAAGGCAGAATAACAATTCACAAAGCTTTATTACAATGATCCATGAGTCACATAAATCAGTTCAAATAACTAACAATACAATGTATTAAAGTTGTACTAAAAACAAGAAGGGGAAATTGAATAAAGCCAGCCAATAGCCACATTTTAAAAGCATGGGGTATTAGACCAACATACAGCAGCGATTACACTTCTCTTTAAGAGTGCTAGGTGATTGGAAACAGCTCTTCGCAGCAAGGGTACAACAACAAAAGCCAGATTGTTAATACACACAAGTTTTAACAGTATTAGGGAACGTTAGCTGCAACATTACAGGTTTAACTATATTAGACCAATTCAACAGCAATACAAGTTTAGTTAAGATAATTAGCAGCAACGTTCAGGTTTAGCAGCGCTGTAGCATAAGTAAACAGAACCAAAAGGTGTGGGGACATTTACCTGCTGCTGGAACACTTTTAATCTAACAAAACAAAATTGATGAGACCGGGATTTAACCACACGTCTCAGAGCTTTATTCAACAGACTAGCTCTCGAATTATCCAACACTTTACTTTTGGAATATACTCACACGGCTGTAACACCGCAGACACAGACACAGCACGTCTCCAGAACACTCATCTACAGCAGCAGCACACCGAATCTCAGGTCCCACGCACCTGTCGGTACTTCCTCTCTCACCCCGCCTCAAAGAAAGAAACTTTCTCCCGACAGCCCGGCTAGCTCAGTCGGTAGAGCATGAGACTCTTAATCTCAGGGTCGTGGGTTCGAGCCCCACGTTGGGCGTCCTTTTTAAATACAAATTGTAGATGTTTCTTCGAGGCAACGGAGCAATGTCTGATTCTGTTCACATTGTATAAAGTATTGCAACACAATTACTTATTGGTCATTGACATATAGCAATTGCTATTGTAAAATGTGTGCATCCTTTAAAGCTATACCGATATTGAAATAAAGAATCTTACTTTCGTGGGTTGGCTTCAATCTGATTCTTTTTTTACACTTGTCATTACATCATTCATGGAGCAAGTTAGTATGTGCGTAATAAACCCAATCGGTCCTTGATACAATAGACAACCCTAGTCTGTGCTGAAATGAAATAATGCGGTTTTCTACTAAAGCAAACGCAGCTTGTCAGAATGGCCGAGTGGTCTAAGGCGCCAGACTCAAGGACGCTGTCTTTCCAAAGAATTGTGTGTTCTGGTCTCCGAATGGAGGCGTGGGTTCAAATCCCACTTCTGACAGTTCACTTTTTCTTATTTTTTAAATGAATCAATTTGTTCATTTTACTATAAAAGATTGTTTCAAGGAAATCAACAGCTGATACCAGACTCTTGCCAGCACTCAATACCATTTTCATTTCCATTTTAAATCGGACTAAAATAGCGTTCCTAACACAGATTGCATTTTTGTTGTAAACTGGCTACTTGTCGAAGTCACTGAAAAATATTTTGTGTAGAAACATGTGTTATTTAAATAAAGATTGTTTTAATATTTCAAATAACATATTACTTTGAAAAACATCTGCGACTGCCACTGGATCGTGGTCTCAGGCTGGGATGCGGACCATTGAGAACAGTATAAACGATCTATTAGTGGAAGTAGCTTACATGAGAAATGCCCTCGTTTAACATGCTAGGATGATCGACTTCGGTATTCTCCAACTGCTGTTTACATTTTCTAACACGTTATGAGGACGAATACAAAGGTTGACAGCTTCCTTGTAAGTGGGGGTAAGCACAAGTTATTTTCAGATGTAATGTCTATTTTAAACTCAATCTAGTCCTGCGTAGTGCAAAAGACATTGCTATATTTTTATATTAGTCAAGCCCTATTTAAAGTGTTCTTAAATTGTTTTGACATTAGCAATGATCAATTTAAATGTGGTTATTGATTTAAACAACTGAACAATTGTGGGCTTGATGGTTTCTTTTTTCTACGTTTCTACCGGAATGAGATACACACTCAAAATGTGTCCCCTTCCTTCAGCAACCCCCGACTGAAGATTGAAGTGGTCATTCCTTGCAGCGAGTAGGTTCCCGATAACAACACTCATTGTCAGATCGGTGCTCAGAAGAAAACACTGCCACTCCTCCTGGTGGATACCGAGACCAATCCCTTCAAAACGTGTTTCATTCTAGAAATGATCCTTGCAAATATATTCTTAACTTTTATTAGCAGACCGTCGCCCCCAACTGGCAAGCTCTACTTCATATGAAACAATGACTGGGCAACAACGAGGTGTTACATTAACAATACAAACTAACTCGAGACAGCCAAGCCGTTAAAGCATACCTTAAGTTTGTCGCGTGATACAAAAGCAAGTATTGGCATTTTTGCATCGTCTGCCTCGTCAAACAAGCTCGAGCCACAGCACACAGCGCTGCTGCATCGGGACACAGATTGTGGATTTCTAAGCGACTGAATAAACGAGCTGAGACTACTTTTTAAAGAAATTGAAAACATACCTCTAGTCGAAATACTTGCTATTTAGTTAATTAAATTATTTTTTTAAATTTGCAATCACAGACTACATTGCCAAAATAAAAATAAAAAACAACTGACAATCTGATTTGCTCGTATCAAGCTGCGATGAAGCCTATGAGAATCCCTGGCACCCTTAAAGGGGAATTAGCTCAAATGGTAGAGCGCTCGCTTAGCATGCGAGAAGTAGCGGGATCGATGCCCGCATTCTCCAAATAATTTTAAAGTATCTGCGTATTTTGTCCCGGCGCATTATGGAGATAAATACAAAGTGTGACAATTCTTTGTAACAGAGACGCCCACCATGCATGTGAATTTTAATGCACAGTCTGCTAATTTGTAATAATCCCCGGACTGAAAAACTGCAGCGCGTGATATTTTGTAGGTCTTCTTATCTCCTATGTCTGCTAACGCTAGGCACAACGTGCCCGAGTGCTGTAGCAGCAGCCATGAAGCAAGTTAGTTTTTCAGTAGAAATAAGGCTTTTGTGTATGGGTGTTTTGAAAAGATCAGTTAAATAGCTATGTATTTTGAAATAAGGATGTATTCATTATTATGAACGTTGGCAGAAAGGATATGGTATTATTATTTCCCACGTGTGCTTGACTTGTACAAATCTGATAGAGTTTCAACAAAGGCATTTGACTTGGGTTCATTATTTAGCCTATACTGCCATCTGCAGCATTACTGCGGGTGTGTGACAAAGAGAGAGTGAATTCTTGTTTTAGATCTCCCTTCCGACCGGTGAGGGCACTGGGGAGGAGGAGCAGGCAGAGCCACGGTGCGCAACGTCACAGACCCGGTCGGGAAGCGCAGTGGCAATCACGCATTGGCTGACGGCGGTTGCCCTCGCTGACCAATGGGGACGGGACGGGGCGTACAAAAGGGGGCGTGGCCCGGGGTTCTGTTCCTTCTGGCAAGGTACAGTGCGTGTGAGACAGAGAGAGAGAGAGAGAGAGAGAGAGAGAGAGAGAGAGAGAGAGAAACGAGCAGGGAAACAGAGGAAGGGTTTTTGAAGACGGGTCGTCTTTGCTGTGTGGACTTTTGCTAACCCATCTGTTCTTTGTATTTTAGAGCACTAACGGGACGCTCCGGGATTACGACGGCGGAGCGACTACCCGGAAGTGCTGGTTTTGTTACCCCCCCGTGTTTTCCCGTTCCTGGATTACAAAAGGAAGACAGACTGTTTTTGTTGTTTGTTTATTTGGGACTGCAACCCCGTTTCTCTTTATGTTGTCGGGTTACACATCGTTGTGTACCCCGGCGGCCCTATTGTTTATTTGTCCCTATTATTTTTGAGTGCGTTTGGTAACCGGTTTTTAAGGAAATAA
Organism: Acipenser ruthenus; assembly: GCF_902713425.1. Classification (NCBI taxonomy): domain Eukaryota; kingdom Metazoa; phylum Chordata; class Actinopteri; order Acipenseriformes; family Acipenseridae; genus Acipenser; species Acipenser ruthenus. The sequence continues at coordinate 26,052 of NW_026708681.1, forward strand.
AACCCAAGCGCTTAATTGGAAAAGGACTGGAGTCTGTCATTTTGCACCACACCATCGGTCAACTCTGTCACACGTGGTGTCAGAGTGGGATGGACCCAACCACTTTGTCGGCGATCCTGGAGGCGTTGGACAGCCGGAGGGAGGCTGAGGAACGGAGGAGGGAGGAGAGATACACGGCTCTTATCGAGAGGGTGGGGATGGGGATGACGTCAGCGGCGACGGGCCCCGTGCTGGTTGCCCCGAAGGCCCGGGCCCAGAAAATGACGGTGGAGGATGACCCGGAGGCCTACCTTGTAGCCTTTGAACGGTTGGCTACCACTGCAGCATGGCCCCGGGAGTACTGGGCGAGCCAACTTGGTCCCTGCTTGATCGGGGAAGCACAAGCAGCGTACCGGGCCATGACTGACGACGATGCCGCCCAGTATGACCTGGTTAAGCAGGCTATCCTCCGCCGTCTCAATATCACGGGGGAGACTCATCGGGTCAGATTCCGGGAGTTCCGGCGACCCCCCAACACCCGGCCCAGGGTGGTAGCCCAGCAATTATGCGACCACATGGCGCAATGGCTGAACCCCAGTCAGAAAACCGGGATTCAGATGGGGGAGGCCATTGTGATGGAACAATTCTGCCATGTGGTCGGGGCTGAGACGCAGGCATGGGTACGCCGGCATAACCCCACGACGCTAGAGCAGGCCGTGGCGTTAGCCGAGAACTACGAGGACTCCCTGGTGTCCGCCCGAACCACCCTGCTGGACTGCCCCCCTCCCTCCGCTGCCAAAGGACCGCCGTCGAACCCTTTTCCCGGACCCAGGGCCGTCAGATCACCGGCCCCGTCGGGCCACCCGGCCCCCTTACAATGGAGGCAGAGGTTGGCCCCCAGCTGGGGTAGAATGGTTCCCCCTGCCCCGCTGTCATACCAGCAGCGGGACAAATATGTACCGCCTTTACCCTCTGCCCCACCCGTCTGTTTTAGGTGCCAGCAGCCGGGACACATTGCCAGATACTGCCCGGCGGCCATGGAGTGCGACGTGGCTGCGTGTCACCTGGCGTCTGAGACAGGTAGGAAATGGGGAAATGGTCGGGAGGGCCCGTGTATAGTTGATGTTGTATTGGGGAATGTGAACACCCACGCATTAGTGGACACAGGGTGTGAGCAAACTTTAATTCGAACAGCTCTCCTTGGCGGTATGTCGTGGCAGCCACAAGGCCAGGTGGCAATCTCCTGTATCCATGGGGATACGGCGACATACCCCACTCTAAAAGTATATTTATCGGTAGGCCCGATAAAGCGCCACCTAGTAGTGGGGGTGGCCGAAAAGTTGCCACATCCAGTTATTCTGGGTCGAGACTGGCCGCAATATAAAGATTTAGTGAAAATATCGGCAGCCTCGACCACACGTGTAGACACGGCAGACCCCCGGGGAAGGGAAGTAATTGGTACTGTTTTTCCCTTCCATACAGAGCTGTTTTCTCCACTTTTTCGTCCTAGAAAAACACGCAAGGAGAGACGGAAGGAAAAGTGGGAAGGCGCATCGATAAGACACGGTTGGGGTCTGGCGGGAGAAGGTGCTGATGGTCCCAAACGTCAATCGAAGGGAGTCGGAACGCAGTGTGACCGGACGGGCGAGGTTACTGGACCCTCGAGGGTAGAGACTGCTCCAGCCCCTGTCAATATCCCGGACGTGTGGGCCTCAAGCGCGGACCTAGTGTGGGAGCAGAACAACGACCCCACACTGGTGCACGCTTGGGAACAGGTCCGGTCTATTGAGGGTAAGGATGTTGACGGCATTGGGACGCTGGTATATCCCCATTTCGTGGTAGAGGGGCACTTGCTTTATAGAGTAAACCCAGCCCCGGGCACAGGACAGCCTGTCAAACAGTTGATGGTTCCCCCGTCCTGTCGACCAGAGGTCATGAGGCTGGCGCATGACGTCCCCTTTGCAGGACATCTTGGCGTGGACAAGACGAGGGACCGAATACTGGCTCGATTTTACTGGGCAGGGCTCTACACCGAAGTGGCGAAATATGTAGCTAGCTGCCCAGAATGTCAGAGAGTAGCACCGGGTCGAGTGCGCCCCGCCCCTCTGGTCCCACTGCCTATTATCTCCACTCCCTTTGAACGCGTTGCAATGGACATAGTTGGGCCAGTGCTGCCTTCTGATTCCGGGTACACGCACATATTAGTGATGGTGGATTATGCAACGCGGTACCCGGAAGCAGTTCCGTTGCGGTCCACTAGTGCCATTGCAATTGCGAAAGAGTTAAGTCAGATTATGGCTAGGGTAGGGATCCCAAAAGAAATATTGACTGATCATGGAACAAACTTCTTGTCGAAAACGCTACAGCAGGTGTACAAAATTCTAAAAATACGTCCCATTAGGACATCCGTTTATCATCCCCAAACGGATGGGCTGGTGGAACGTTTTAACCAAACATTGAAGCAAATGTTGAAACGGTTTGTGAGTCAGGAGCAGAAACATTGGGCTACCCTTCTTCCTTACCTGCTCTTCGCAGTGAGAGAGGTGCCTCAGAGCTCAACGGGATTTTCCCCCTTCGAGCTATTATATGGCCGGCAGCCACGGGGCATCCTCGACCTGTTGAGAGAAGGTTGGGAAGAACACAAGGGCTCCTCTAAAAATGTAGTGCAGCATGTGCTCCTACTGCGTGATCGCCTTGATTTAATTGGTCGACTGGCTCAGGACAATCTCAGATCGGCTCAACATCGGCAACAGCGGCATTACAATACCAATGCACGAATTCGAACCTTTCGGCCAGGAGATAAAGTAATGCTGCTTCTTCCATCATTGGAATCGAAACTGTGTGCTAAATGGCAGGGGCCATATGAGGTGATACGGGCCATAGGATTAGTGAATTATGAAATTAGACAGCCCGATCGCCGAAATAAAACAGAAATCTATCATGTCAATTTGTTAAAGCCCTGGAAGGCAAGGGAGGTCTTATTCATAGCCCCAGGCGAGATGGAGGATGACTTAGGACCCTGTATAGAGACCCCTAGCCCCAGCCAGATTTCAATGGGGAAACAGTTACTTCCAGATCAGCAAGTAGAATTGCGTAAGTTGATTGGGAAATTTGGGGATGTGTTTTCTGACGTGCCCGGCAGAACTAACCTTACCAAATATGCTGTTATTACTCCGCCAGGGGTCACTGTTCGGGAGAGGCCCTACCGGATCCCAGAAAGCCGGCGGAGTGGCGTCCAGAACGAGGTGAGGGCGATGCTTGAACTTGGGGTCATTGAGCCTTCCAGAAGCGAGTGGTGCAGTCCTATTGTTATAGTGGCCAAGAAGGACGGCACTAATCGCTTCTGTGTCGATTTTCGAAAGGTCAATGCTATCGCCAAGTTCGACGCCTACCCCATGCCTCGGATCGACGAACTTCTCGACCGACTGGGGACGGCCGGGTTTATCTCAACTTTGGACCTGACGAAGGGATATTGGCAGATCCCTTTAACCCGCGATTCATGTGAAAAAACGGCATTTTCAACTCCGGATGGTCTGTTCCATTTTAAAACCATGCCGTTTGGGTTACATGGTGCGCCCGCCGCCTTTCAGAGACTGATGGACGAGGTGTTACATCCCCATCGTGAGTATGCAGCAGCTTATATTGACGATGTGGTGATATATAGCTCCACCTGGAGAGAGCATGTAATTCGACTTACAGCCGTCCTTCAGTCTCTGAGGGCTGCCCGGCTGACAGCCAACCTAAAAAAATGTGCGTTTGCGAAATCTGAAACTCAGTACTTAGGATTTATCATGGGAAACGGACAGGTGAAACCCGTAGCCACCAAAGTCCAGGCTTTGGTGGACGCGGCGGTCCCCAAAACTAAATCCCAGGTGAGGTCACTGTTAGGATTGGCCGGTTATTACCGCCGCTTTATCCCCGAGTATGCCACCGTGGTCGATCCTCTGGTGAACCTCACTAAGAAAAGTGCGCCAAATTTAGTCAAGTGGTCAGAAGAGTGTCAGGGAGCGTTTGAGACCATTAAGCGCAAACTGTGCCAGGCTCCTGCGCTAATATTACCAGACTTTAGCAAGAGATTCCTCCTCCATACTGACGCGTCAGAGGTTGGTTTGGGGGCGGTCTTGTCCCAGAGGGTTAACGGGGTGGAGCATCCCATTCTTTACATCAGCAAAAAAATGCTTCCTAGGGAGCGCAATTACTCGGTTGTAGAGAAGGAGTGCTTGGCCATTAAATGGGCGACTCACTCCCTCAGATATTACTTACTGGGACATTCATTTGATCTAGTCACAGACCACGCCCCACTCAGATGGTTAAGCACTATGAAGGATAGCAATGCCCGGATAACTCGGTGGTATTTGGCATTGCAGCCTTACATGTATCGTATGGTACATCGTGCAGGGAAAGATCACCAAAATGCGGATTATTTTTCCCGGGAGGGGGGAGTAATGGGGTTGGTAGGTTTGGCCGAGTGTTCCTTCGGCTCCACTCTGAGCGGTGGGATATGTGACAAAGAGAGAGTGAATTCTTGTTTTAGATCTCCCTTCCGACCGGTGAGGGCACTGGGGAGGAGGAGCAGGCAGAGCCACGGTGCGCAACGTCACAGACCCGGTCGGGAAGCGCAGTGGCAATCACGCATTGGCTGACGGCGGTTGCCCTCGCTGACCAATGGGGACGGGACGGGGCGTACAAAAGGGGGCGTGGCCCGGGGTTCTGTTCCTTCTGGCAAGGTACAGTGCGTGTGAGACAGAGAGAGAGAGAGAGAGAGAGAGAGAGAGAGAGAGAGAGAGAGAAACGAGCAGGGAAACAGAGGAAGGGTTTTTGAAGACGGGTCGTCTTTGCTGTGTGGACTTTTGCTAACCCATCTGTTCTTTGTATTTTAGAGCACTAACGGGACGCTCCGGGATTACGACGGCGGAGCGACTACCCGGAAGTGCTGGTTTTGTTACCCCCCGTGTTTTCCCGTTCCTGGATTACAAAAGGAAGACAGACTGTTTTTGTTGTTTGTTTATTTGGGACTGCAACCCCGTTTCTCTTTATGTTGTCGGGTTACACATCGTTGTGTACCCCGGCGGCCCTATTGTTTATTTGTCCCTATTATTTTTGAGTGCGTTTGGTAACCGGTTTTTAAGGAAATAAAACCCAAGCGCTTAATTGGAAAAGGACTGGAGTCTGTCATTTTGCACCACACCATCGGTCAACTCTGTCACAGGGTGTCGTTTGCTTCTTTTGACAATAATACGGCTGTTTTCACGGAAAACCGTGAGAGCATGTAGCCGTGGCTGAGTGGTTAATGAACAAACAGAGCTGTCAGAAATGGAATTCGAACCCACGCTTCCAGGGTAACTGTGATCTGAACGCAGCGCCATAGCTCGCTCAACCATCCTGAATTAGACACGTCTTTTCACAACATTGCAGTACACTGCTGAACCTCCGATGTCTGACGCTGCAGTAAATCAACTCGTGTGTGTGTGTGTGTACTTATTCTTTTTCTGTTTATATGAAGGAGGGTGACCTGTTTTGTCGCATTCTATATGGGATTGTAGCAGCCACACCCAGTGACACCCAGTGAGAGTCCTAATACCGACACTACTAAAAATTAATTAAAAGGTTTGGAATAGGAATGACAACAGAATGACAAAGGCAGAATAACAATTCACAAAGCTTTATTACAATGATCCATGAGTCACATAAATCAGTTCAAATAACTAACAATACAATGTATTAAAGTTGTACTAAAAACAAGAAGGGGAAATTGAATAAAGCCAGCCAATTGCCACATTTTAAAAGCATGGGGTATTAGACCAACATATAGCAGCGATTACACTTCTCTTTAAGAGTGCTAGGTGATTGGAAACAGCTCTTCGCAGCAAGGGTACAACAACAAAAGCCAGATTGTTAATACACACAAGTTTTAACAGTATTAGGGAACGTTAGCTGCAACATTACAGGTTTAACTATATTAGACCAATTCAACAGCAATACAAGTTTAGTTAAGATAATTAGCAGCAACGTTCAGGTTTAGCAGCGCTGTAGCATAAGTAAACAGAAACAAAAGGTGTGGGGACATTTACCTGCTGCTGGAACACTTTTAATCTAACAAAACAAAATTGATGAGACCGGGATTTAACCACACGTCTCAGAGCTTTATTCAACAGACTAGCTCTCGAATTATCCAACACTTTACTTTTGGAATATACTCACACGGCTGTAACACCGCAGACACAGACACAGCACGTCTCCAGAACACTCATCTACAGCAGCAGCACACCGAATCTCAGGTCCCACGCACCTGTCGGTACTTCCTCTCTCACCCCGCCTCAAAGAAAGAAACTTTCTCCCGACAGCCCGGCTAGCTCAGTCGGTAGAGCATGAGACTCTTAATCTCAGGGTCGTGGGTTCGAGCCCCACGTTGGGCGTCCTTTTTAAATACAAATTGTAGATGTTTCTTCGAGGCAACGGAGCAATGTCTGATTCTGTTCACATTGTATAAAGTATTGCAACACAATTACTTATTGGTCATTGTCATATAGCAATTGCTATTGTAAAATGCGTGCATCCTTTAAAGCTATACCGATATTGAAATAAAGAATCTTACTTTCGTGGGTTGGCTTCAATCTGTTTCTTTTTTTACACTTGTCATTACATCATTCATGGAGCAAGTTAGTATGTGCGTAATAAACCCAATCGGGCCTTGATACAATAGACAACCCTAGTCTGTGCTGAAATGAAATAATGCGGTTTTCTACTAAAGCAAACGCAGCTTGTCAGAATGGCCGAGTGGTCTAAGGCGCCAGACTCAAGGACGCTGTCTTTCCAAAGAATTGTGTGTTCTGGTCTCCGAATGGAGGCGTGGGTTCAAATCCCACTTCTGACAGTTCACTTTTACTTATTTTTTAAATGAATCAATTTGTTCATTTTACTATAAAAGATTGTTTCAAGGAAATCAACAGCTGATACCAAACTCTTGTCAGCACTCAATACCATTTTCATTTCCATTTTAAATCGGACTAAAATAGCGTTCCTAACACAGATTGCATTTTTGTTGTAAACTGGCTTCTTGTCGAAGTCACTGAAAAATATTTTGTGTAGAAACATGTGTTATTTAACTAAAGATTGTTTTAATATTTCAAATAACATATTACTTTGAAAAACATCTCCGACTGCCACTGGATCGTGGTCTCAGGCTGGGATGCGGACCATTGAGAACAGTATAAACGATCTATTAGTGGAAGTAGCTTACATGAGAAATGCCCTCGTTTAACATGCTAGGATGATCGACTTCGGTATTCTCCAACTGCTGTTTACATTTTCTAACACGTTATGAGGACGAATACAAAGGTTGACAGCTTCCTTGTAAGTGGGGGTAAGCACAAGTTATTTTCAGATGTAATATCTATTTTAAACTCAATCTAGTCCTGCGTAGTGCAAAAGACATTGCTATATTTTTATATTAGTCAAGCCCTATTTAAAGTGTTCTTAAATTGTTTTGACATTAGCAATGATCAATTTAAATGTGGTTATTGATTTAAACAACTGAACAATTGTGGGCTTGATGGTTTCTTTTTTCTACGTTTCTACCGGAAAGAGATACACACTCAAAATGTGTCCCCTTCCTTCAGCAACCCCCGACTGAAGATTGAAGTGGTCATTCCTTGCAGCGAGTAGGTTCCCGATAACAACACTCATTGTCAGCTCGGTGCTCAGAAGAAAACACTGCCACTCCTCCTGGTGGATACCGAGACCAATCCCTTCAAAACGTGTTTCATTCTAGAAATGATCCTTGCAATTATAGTCTTAACTTTTATTAGCAGACCGTCGCCCCCAACTGGCAAGCTCTACTTCATATGAAACAATGACTGGGCAACAACGAGGTGTTACATTAACAATACAAACTAACCCGAGACAGCCAAGCCGTTAAAGCATACCTTAAGTTTGTCGTGTGATACAAAAGCAAGTATTGGCATTTTTGCATCGTCTGCCTCGTCAAACAAGCTCGAGCCACAGCACACAGCGCTGCTGCATCGGGACACAGATTGTGGATTTCTAAGCGACTGAATAAACGAGCTGAGACTACTTTTTAAAGAAATTGAAAACATACCTCTAGTCGAAATACTTGCTTATTAGTTAATTAAATTATTTTTTAAAATTTGCAATCACAGACTACATTGCCAAAATAAAAATAAAAAACAACTGACAATCTGATTTGCTCGTATCAAGCTGCGATGAAGCCTATGAGAATCCCTGGCACAATTAAAGGGGAATTAGCTCAAATGGTAGAGCGCTCGCTTAGCATGCGAGAAGTAGCGGGATCGATGCCCGCATTCTCCAAATAATTTTAAAGTATCTGCGTATTTTGTCCCGGCGCATTATGGAGATAAATACAAAGTGTGACAATTCTTTGTAACAGAGACGCCCACCATGCATGTGTATTTTAATGCACAGTCTGCTAATTTGTAATAATCCCCGGACTGAAAAACTGCAGCGCGTGATATTTTGTAGGTCCTCTTATCTCCTATGTCCGCTAACGCTAGGCACAACGTGCCCGAGTGCTGTAGCAGCAGCCATGAAGCAAGTTAGTTTTTCAGTAGAAATAAGGCTTTTGTGTATGGGTGTTTTGAAAAGATCAGTTAAATAGCTACGTATTTTGAAATAAGGATGTATTCATTATTATGAACGTTGGCAGAAAGGATATGGTATTATTATTTCCCACGTGTGCTTGACTTGTACAAATCTGATAGAGTTTCAACAAAGGCATTTGACTTGGGTTCATTATTTAGCCTATACTGCCATCTGCAGCATTACTGCGGGTGTCGTTTGCTTCTTTTGACAATAATACGGCTGTTTTCACGGAAAACCGTGAGAGCATGTAGCCGTGGCTGAGTGGTTAATGAACAAACAGAGCTGTCAGAAATGGAATTCGAACCCACGCTTCCAGGGTAACTGTGATCTGAACGCAGCGCCATAGCTCGCTCAACCATCCTGAATTAGACACGTCTTTTCACAACATTGCAGTACACTGCTGAACCTCCGATGTCTGACGCTGCAGTAAATCAACTCGTGTGTGTGTGTGTGTACTTATTCTTTTTCTGTTTATATGAAGGAGGGTGACCTGTTTTGTCGCATTCTATATGGGATTGTAGCAGCCACACCCAGTGACACCCAGTGAGAGTCCTAATACCGACACTACTAAAAATTAATTAAAAGGTTTGGAATAGGAATGACAACAGAATGACAAAGGCAGAATAACAATTCACAAAGCTTTATTACAATGATCCATGAGTCACATAAATCAGTTCAAATAACTAACAATACAATGTATTAAAGTTGTACTAAAAACAAGGAGGGGAAATTGAATAAAGCCAGCCAATAGCCACATTTTAAAAGCATGGGGTATTAGACCAACATATAGCAGCGATTACACTTCTCTTTAAGAGTGCTAGGTGATTGGAAACAGCTCTTCGCAGCAAGGGTACAACAACAAAAGCCAGATTGTTAATACACACAAGTTTTAACAGTATTAGGGAACGTTAGCTGCAACATTACAGGTTTAACTATATTAGAGCAATTCAACAACAATACAAGTTTAGTTAAGATAATTAGCAGCAACGTTCAGGTTTAGCAGCGGTGTAGCATAAGTAAACAGAACCAAAAGGTGTGGGGACATTTACCTGCTGCTGGAACACTTTTAATCTAACAAAACAAAATTGATGAGACCGGGATTTAACCACACGTCTCAGAGCTTTATTCAACAGACTAGCTCTCGAATTATCCAACACTTTACTTTTGGAATATACTCACACGGCTGTAACACCGCAGACACAGACACAGCGCGTCTCCAGAACACTCATCTACAGCAGCAGCACACCGAATCTCAGGTCCCACGCACCTGTCGGTACTTCCTCTCTCACCCCACCTCAAAGAAAGAAACTTTCTCCCGACAGCCCGGCTAGCTCAGTCGGTAGAGCATGAGACTCTTAATCTCAGGGTCGTGGGTTCGAGCCCCACGTTGGGCGTCCTTTTTAAATACAAATTGTAGATGTTTCTTCGAGGCAACGGAGCAATGTCTGATTCTGTTCACATTGTATAAAGTATTGCAACACAATTACTTATTGGTCATTGTCATATAGCAATTGCTATTGTAAAATGCGTGCATCCTTTAAAGCTATACCGATATTGAAATAAAGAATCTTACTTTCGTGGGTTGGCTTCAATCTGATTCTTTTTTTACACTTGTCATTACATCATTCATGGAGCAAGTTAGTATGTGCGTAATAAACCCAATCGGGCCTTGATACAATAGACAACCCTAGTCTGTGCTGAAATGAAATAATGCGGTTTTCTACTAAAGCAAACGCAGCTTGTCAGAATGGCCGAGTGGTCTAAGGCGCCAGACTCAAGGACGCTGTCTTTCCAAAGAATTGTGTGTTCCGGTCTCCGAATGGAGGCGTGGGTTCAAATCCCGCTCCTGACAGTTCACTTTTACTTATTTTTTAAATGAATCAATTTGTTCATTTTACTATAAAAGATTGTTTCAAGGAAATCAACAGCTGATACCAAACTCTTGTCAGCACTCAATACCATTTTCATTTCCATTTTAAATCGGACTAAAATAGCGTTCCTAACACAGATTGCATTTTTGTTGTAAACTGGCTTCTTGTCGAAGTCACTGAAAAATATTTTGTGTAGAAACATGTGTTATTTAACTAAAGATTGTTTTAATATTTCAAATAACATATTACTTTGAAAAACATCTCCGACTGCCACTGGATCGTGGTCTCAGGCTGGGATGCGGACCATTGAGAACAGTATAAACGATCTATTAGTGGAAGTAGCTTACATGAGAAATGCCCTCGTTTAACATGCTAGGATGATCGACTTCGGTATTCTCCAACTGCTGTTTACATTTTCTAACACGTTATGAGGACGAATACAAAGGTTGACAGCTTCCTTGTAAGTGGGGGTAAGCACAAGTTATTTTCAGATGTAATATCTATTTTAAACTCAATCTAGTCCTGCGTAGTGCAAAAGACATTGCTATATTTTTATATTAGTCAAGCCCTATTTAAAGTGTTCTTAAATTGTTTTGACATTAGCAATGATCAATTTAAATGTGGTTATTGATTTAAACAACTGAACAATTGTGGGCTTGATGGTTTCTTTTTTCTACGTTTCTACCGGAATGAGATACACACTCAAAATGTGTCCCCTTCCTTCAGCAACCCCCGACTGAAGATTGAAGTGGTCATTCCTTGCAGCGAGTAGGTTCCCGATAACAACACTCATTGTCAGCTCGGTGCTCAGAAGAAAACACTGCCACTCCTCCTGGTGGATACCGAGACCAATCCCTTCAAAACGTGTTTCATTCTAGAAATGATCCTTGCAAATATAGTCTTAACTTTTATTAGCAGACCGTCGCCCCCAACTGGCAAGCTCTACTTCATATGAAACAATGACTGGGCAACAACGAGGTGTTACATTAACAATACAAACTAACTCGAGACAGCCAAGCCGTTAAAGCATACCTTAAGTTTGTCGTGTGATACAAAAGCAAGTATTGGCATTTTTGCATCGTCTGCCTCGTCAAACAAGCTCGAGCCACAGCACACAGCGCTGCTGCATCGGGACACAGATTGTGGATTTCTAAGCGACTGAATAAACGAGCTGAGACTACTTTTTAAAGAAATTGAAAACATACCTCTAGTCGAAATACTTGCTATTTAGTTAATTAAATTATTTTTTTTAAAATTTGCAATCACAGACTACATTGCCAAAATAAAAATAAAAAACAACTGACAATCTGATTTGCTCGTATCAAGCTGCGATGAAGCCTATGAGAATCCCTGGCACCATTAAAGGGGAATTAGCTCAAATGGTAGAGCGCTCGCTTAGCATGCGAGAAGTAGCGGGATCGATGCCCGCATTCTCCAAATAATTTTAAAGTATCTGCGTATTTTGTCCCGGCGCATTATGGAGATAAATACAAAGTGTGACAATTCTTTGTAACAGAGACGCCCACCATGCATGTGTATTTTAATGCACAGTCTGCTAATTTGTAATAATCCCCGGACTGAAAAACTGCAGCGCGTGATATTTTGTAGGTCTTCTTATCTCCTATGTCCGCTAACGCTAGGCACAACGTGCCCGAGTGCTGTAGCAGCAGCCATGAAGCAAGTTAGTTTTTCAGTAGAAATAAGGCTTTTGTGTATGGGTGTTTTGAAAAGATCAGTTAAATAGCTACGTATTTTGAAATAAGGATGTATTCATTATTATGAACGTTGGCAGAAAGGATATGGTATTATTATTTCCCACGTGTGCTTGACTTGTACAAATCTGATAGAGTTTCAACAAAGGCATTTGACTTGGGTTCATTATTTAGCCTATACTGCCATCTGCAGCATTACTGCGGGTGTCGTTTGCTTCTTTTGACAATAATACGGCTGTTTTCACGGAAAACCGTGAGAGCATGTAGCCGTGGCTGAGTGGTTAATGAACAAACAGAGCTGTCAGAAATGGAATTCGAACCCACGCTTCCAGGGTAACTGTGATCTGAACGCAGCGCCATAGCTCGCTCAACCATCCTGAATTAGACACGTCTTTTCTCAACATTGCAGTACACTGCTGAACCTCCGATGTCTGACGCTGCAGTAAATCAACTCGTGTGTGTGTGTACTTATTCTTTTTCTGTTTATATGAAGGAGGGCGACCTGTTTTGTCGCATTCTATATGGGATTGTAGCAGCCACACCCAGTGACACCCAGTGAGAGTCCTAATACCGACACTACTAAAAATTAATTAAAAGGTTTGGAATAGGAATGACAACAGAATGACAAAGGCAGAATAACAATTCACAAAGCTTTATTACAATGATCCATGATTCACATAAATCAGTTCAAATAACTAACAATAAAATGTATTAAAGTTGTACTAAAAACAAGGAGGGGAAATTGAATAAAGCCAGCCAATAGCCACATTTTAAAAGCATGGGGTATTAGACCAACATATAGCAGCGATTACACTTCTCTTTAAGAGTGCTAGGTGATTGGAAACAGCTCTTCGCAGCAAGGGTACAACAACAAAAGCCAGATTGTTAATACACACAAGTTTTAACAGTATTAGGGAACGTTAGCTGCAACATTACAGGTTTAACTATATTAGAGCAATTCAACAACAATACAAGTTTAGTTAAGATAATTAGCAGCAACGTTCAGGTTTAGCAGCGGTGTAGCATAAGTAAACAGAACCAAAAGGTGTGGGGACATTTTCCTGCTGCTGGAACACTTTTAATCTAACAAAACAAAATTGATGAGACCGGGATTAAACCACACGTCTCAGAGCTTTATTCAACAGACTAGCTCTCGAATTATCCAACACTTTACTTTTGGAATATACTCACACGGCTGTAACTCCGCAGACACAGACACAGCGCGTCTCCAGAACACTCATCTACAGCAGCAGCACACCGAATCTCAGGTCCCACGCACCTGTCGGTACTTCCTCTCTCACCCCGCCTCAAAGAAAGAAACTTTCTCCCGACAGCCCG
>NW_026708682.1:0-39533 GCF_902713425.1 Acipenser ruthenus
CTCGTCAAGTTGCGGGTTGGTGCAAAATTCGTATTTTCCCTATAAATACGAAACGCCGGGCGCTATCGTTTCAGGTAGGGCAATTGTTATACAGATAAGGGTGTCATCTACACAACGAGACCGTTCCTGGGTTGTAATTCCACACCTGCGCTAAATGGGAACGTGTTATTGTGTCTGTTTTTCCGTTTTTGGTGAAAACGCCTATACGTTTCAATGGAATCACATTAAAATTAATATTTCAAGAACCCCTGGTGCTACCACCTCATACGAGGTATCGTTGGATAGGTATGATTGCAAGCTACAAAACAACACCGCGCTCGAGTTTTTATTCGACTGCTACACTAAATAACGACCTTAAATAGGTTTCGTTTACATTTGGCGAAAAAACGTCCCGTTCGGGTTTTTTTTTTTTTTTTTTTGAATGAATGAATATTTAAATAACCACAGGTGGTATCAATTGAATCAAGGTATGCCTGGAAAGGTATTACTGCGAGCTACAAAACAAGACCTTTAGCACGGAAACGAGTGTGACCCTAACCCTAACCCCGAGTCGCACTAGTTTTGATGGGCCACAGCTGGAGCTGCGTGCCTGCAACGGAGAGTGGGGAGAGTGGGAGAGCTGGAGAGTGGGAGAGCTTGGGAGTGGGACGGCACTTGCATCCCAGTCGGATGCTGGGCTTTGGGACGCTCCGTCCTTTTCACCGGCCATGGATGCGGCCAGGGCAGGGGGGATGGATGCCTGGGACACAAGCCCAGTGCGGGGAGCTGCACGGCGGTTCGCCGGGGGCCCCGCGTCCCGGGTGAACAGCGATTAATACGAAACGCCAGGTGCTGTCGTTTCAGGTAGGGCATTCATTAATTCATTCATTTATTAAATGCACGTCCCCCCCCCCCGGTGTGCACGAGTGTTCTGAGCTCGGGCTGAACACTTGCTCGTCCCCCCCCGCCCCCGGTGGAGCTGCACGGCGGAACAGCGATGAATTAATTAAATGCACGTCCCGTGTTCCCCCCGGGAGCACGGGCGTTATGGGTCCGGGGCGGCGGGAGCTGTCCCCGGGGCCGTGGGAACCCTGCCCGGGCAAGTGGGAGCAGAGGCCGGGCTGCACTTCCGCGAGCTCGGGCTGAACACCTGCACAAGCGCCGCTGCGGAGGACCCGTTAGAAGCAGCCCCGCCGGAGGCCAGCGAAAATAGCCGAGAGTTAAGCCCCTCCCCTCCCCGCCGTGGCTTCGTCAGCCACTCGCCGCTTCAAGAGGGACGGGCCTCTGGTCATGTCATGTCATAAATCACATGACCAGAGGCCCGCCCAACCTGACGTTGCGGAAGTTTGCCGAAGACACAGCGGGGAGAGGCTTAACTCTCGGCTATTTTCGGACTCGGCGAGAAGGCAGCAGCGGGACGCTCTATTCACGGCTAACTCCCCGCGGTCCCCTCTGACCGATCGGAGCCGGTTTAGCGCTCCAGGCAGTCGGATACTTTAGCGCCTCAGCAGCGGGGGCGACGACCTCTAACATTCCCCGGGGAGCTGCCCGAGTGTAAGGCCGGGACCCCCGTCTGCTGGGGGAAAAAAATACCTGCACGTCCCCCCCGTGTGCACGGGTGTTATGAGCTCGGGCTGAACACTTGCTCGTCCCCCCCGCCCCCGGGGAGCTGCACGGCGGAACAGCGATGAATGAATTCATTCAATGCACGCCCCCCCCCCCCCCCGGAGTGCACGAGTGTTATGAAGCCGGGCTATCGTTCCCCGAGCTCGGCTGAACACTTGCGGCGGTTAGCCCTGGTCCCGCGTCCCGTGTGAACAGCGATGAATGAATTCATTCAATGCACTTTCCCCCCCGGGTGCACGAGTGTTATGAAGCCGGGCTATCGTTCCCCGAGCTCGGCTGAACACTTGCGGCGGTTAGCCCTGGTCCCGCGTCCCGTGTGAACAGCGATGAATGAATTCATTCAATGCACGCCCCCCCCCGGGTGCACGAGTGTTATGAAGCCGGGCTATCGTTCCCCGAGCTCGGCTGAACACTTGCGGCGGTTAGCCCTGGTCCCGCGTCCCGTGTGAACAGCGATGAATGAATTCATTCAATGCACGCCCCCCCCCCCCCCCGGTGCACGAGTGTTATGAAGCCGGGCTATCGTTCCCCGAGCTCGGCTGAACACTTGCGGCGGTTAGCCCTGGTCCCGCGTCCCGTGTGAACAGCGATGAATGAATTCATTCAATGCACTTTCCCCCCCGGGTGCACGAGTGTTATGAAGCCGGGCTATCGTTCCCCGAGCTCGGCTGAACACTTGCGGCGGTTAGCCCTGGTCCCGCGTCCCGTGTGAACAGCGATGAATGAATTCATTCAATGCACTTTCCCCCCCGGGTGCACGAGTGTTATGAAGCCGGGCTATCGTTCCCCGAGCTCGGGCTGAACACTTGCGGCGGTTAGCCCTGGTCCCGCGTCCCGTGTGAACAGCGATGAATGAATTCATTCAATGCACTTTCCCCCCCGGGTGCACGAGTGTTATGAAGCCGGGCTATCGTTCCCCGAGCTCGGCTGAACACTTGCGGCGGTTAGCCCTGGTCCCGCGTCCCGTGTGAACAGCGATGAATGAATTCATTCAATGCACGCCCCCCCCCCCCCCCGGGTGCACGAGTGTTATGAAGCCGGGCTATCGTTCCCCGAGCTCGGCTGAACACTTGCGGCGGTTAGCCCTGGTCCCGCGTCCCGTGTGAACAGCGATGAATGAATTCATTCAATGCACTTTCCCCCCCGGGTGCACGAGTGTTATGAAGCCGGGCTATCGTTCCCCGAGCTCGGCTGAACACTTGCGGCGGTTAGCCCTGGTCCCGCGTCCCGTGTGAACAGCGATGAATGAATTCATTCAATGCACTTTCCCCCCCGGGTGCACGAGTGTTATGAAGCCGGGCTATCGTTCCCCGAGCTCGGCTGAACACTTGCGGCGGTTAGCCCTGGTCCCGCGTCCCGTGTGAACAGCGATGAATGAATTCATTCAATGCACTTTCCCCCCCGGGTGCACGAGTGTTATGAAGCCGGGCTATCGTTCCCCGAGCTCGGCTGAACACTTGCGGCGGTTAGCCCTGGTCCCGCGTCCCGTGTGAACAGCGATGAATGAATTCATTCAATGCACTTTCCCCCCCGGGTGCACGAGTGTTATGAAGCCGGGCTATCGTTCCCCGAGCTCGGCTGAACACTTGCGGCGGTTAGCCCTGGTCCCGCGTCCCGTGTGAACAGCGATGAATGAATTCATTCAATGCACGCCCCCCCCCCCCCCCCCCCGGGTGCACGAGTGTTATGGGTCCCGGCTGGAGATCCGCGAGCTCGGGCTGAACACTTGCTCGTCCCCTGCAGTGTTTTTAGAAGAATTCCCGCAGAAATCGGATTTTTTTGAGCAATTCAAATAAGAGTAACAGCATTTGCTTCCCCGGTGTCATAAATATTTTCCACCAGTAGATGGCAGCAGCCCCTAGAATTGGAGTCGGCAACCATTCAAATACTTGAAAAAGTACATTTTAATGAGTTTTTAAGCCAATTTTGGCAGGCTCTCAAAGAATCAGCGAATGTGGTAGGGGGCTGAAAATTGCTACAGAGTACCTGTAGGACATGCAGATAAGTGGTGGAAAAGCACAGGTTGCTGGGCCTTTCGGTTCCGACGCTGCCCCTGTCCTTCAATGCCACTTCTAAGTGCACTGCAGGCCCCTTGAAAAAGTACATTTGGAAGAGCTTTGAAGCCGTGCAAGCAGGTAGAAACACCATTCCAAGGGCTGTAGTATCAGACTAACAGCCTGTAACTGAGCCCAGTGTTTTTAGAGCGATTCCTACAAAATTCAGCTTTTTTCCCATTCAACTAAGGCGGCCGCTGCTTTAAGCCTATGGGGCATTCGGGACAGCTTTGGCAGGCTCTCAAAGAATCAGCGAATGCGGTAGGGGGCTGAAAATTGCTACAGAGTACCTGTATTATATGCAGATAATAAATGTAGAAGCACAGGTTTATGGGGCTTTTGGTTGAAATGCAGCAGCTTGCCTTAGATGGACTCATACCGAGAGATTGCAGCACATTTGATCAGAACCTTTTTAAGTGGTTCTCGGCTGTGCGACCAGATAGAAGCTCCATTTAAATGGCTGTAGTATCAGAGAATTAGTCTCTAACAGGATTCAGTGGCCTTGTAATGAATCCTGCAAAAACTGATTGATAAGAAAAAAAATAAAAAGATTACTGGCAGATGCAAATTCACTTCTTTTTTTTTTTATTTCTCTGGAACAGTAAGGACTAGAGAAACCATTCAAACAGTTCCTGTATCAGGGTAGTAGGTAGCAATTGTGTACCAAATTTGAGACCAATCCGTTGAAAAACAGAGTTTTTATTCAAAAAAAGCAATTGTGTTTTGTGGATTTCAATGTTAGCCTATGGGATTCTCGTCAAGTTGCGGGTTGGTGCAAAATTCGTATTTTCCCTATAAATACGAAACGCCGGGCGCTATCGTTTCAGGTAGGGCATTGTTATACAGATAAGGGTGTCATCTACACAACGAGACCGTTCCTGGGTTGTAATTCCACACCTGCGCTAAATGGGAACGTGTTATTGTGTCTGTTTTTCCGTTTTTGGTGAAAACGCCTATACGTTTCAATGGGAATCACATTAAAATTAATATTTCAAGAACCCCTGGTGCTACCACCTCATACGAGGTATCGTTGGATAGGTATGATTGCAAGCTACAAAACAACACCGCGCTCGAGTTTTTATTCGACTGCTACACTAAATAACGACCTTAAATAGGTTTCGTTTACATTTGGCGAAAAAACGTCCCGTTCGGGTTTTTTTTTTTTTTTTTGAATGAATGAATATTTAAATAACCACAGGTGGTATCAATTGAATCAAGGTATGCCTGGAAAGGTATTACTGCGAGCTACAAAACAAGACCTTTAGCACGGAAACGAGTGTGACCCTAACCCTAACCCCGAGTCGCACTAGTTTTGATGGGCCACAGCTGGAGCTGCGTGCCTGCAACGGAGAGTGGGAGAGTGGGAGAGCTGGAGAGTGGGAGAGCTTGGGAGTGGGACGGCACTTGCATCCCAGTCGGATGCTGGGCTTTGGGACGCTCCGTCCTTTTCACCGGCCATGGATGCGGCCAGGGCAGGGGGATGGATGCCTGGGACACAAGCCCAGTGCGGGGAGCTGCACGGCGGTTCGCCGGGGCCCCGCGTCCCGGGTGAACAGCGATTAATACGAAACGCCAGGTGCTGTCGTTTCAGGTAGGGCATTCATTAATTCATTCATTTATTAAATGCACGTCCCCCCCCCCCCGGGTGCACGAGTGTTCTGAGCTCGGGCTGAACACTTGCTCGTCCCCCCCGCCCCCGGTGGAGCTGCACGGCGGAACAGCGATGAATTAATTAAATGCACGTCCCGTGTTCCCCCCGGGAGCACGGGCGTTATGGGTCCGGGGCGGCGGGAGCTGTCCCCGGGGCCGTGGAACCCTGCCCGGGCAAGTGGGAGCAGAGGCCGGGCTGCACTTCCGCGAGCTCGGGCTGAACACCTGCACAAGCGCCGCTGCGGAGACCCGTTAGAAGCAGCCCCGCCGGAGGCCAGCGAAAATAGCCGAGAGTTAAGCCCCTCCCCGCCGTGGCTTCGTCAGCCACTCGCCGCTTCAAGAGGGACGGGCCTCTGGTCATGTCATGTCATAAATCACATGACCAGAGGCCCGCCCAACCTGACGTTGCGGAAGTTTGCCGAAGACACAGCGGGGAGAGGCTTAACTCTCGGCTATTTTCGGACTCGGCGAGAAGGCAGCAGCGGGACGCTCTATTCACGGCTAACTCCCCGCGGTCCCCTCTGACCGATCGGAGCCGGTTTAGCGCTCCAGGCAGTCGGATACTTTAGCGCCTCAGCAGCGGGGGCGACGACCTCTAACATTCCCCGGGGAGCTGCCCGAGTGTAAGGCCGGGACCCCCGTCTGCTGGGGGAAAAAAATACCTGCACGTCCCCCCCGTGTGCACGGGTGTTATGAGCTCGGGCTGAACACTTGCTCGTCCCCCCCGCCCCCGGGGAGCTGCACGGCGGAACAGCGATGAATGAATTCATTCAATGCACGCCCCCCCCCCCCCCCCCGGGTGCACGAGTGTTATGAAGCCGGGCTATCGTTCCCCGAGCTCGGCTGAACACTTGCGGCGGTTAGCCCTGGTCCCGCGTCCCGTGTGAACAGCGATGAATGAATTCATTCAATGCACTTTCCCCCCCGGGTGCACGAGTGTTATGAAGCCGGGCTATCGTTCCCCGAGCTCGGCTGAACACTTGCGGCGGTTAGCCCTGGTCCCGCGTCCCGTGTGAACAGCGATGAATGAATTCATTCAATGCACGCCCCCCCCCGGGTGCACGAGTGTTATGAAGCCGGGCTATCGTTCCCCGAGCTCGGCTGAACACTTGCGGCGGTTAGCCCTGGTCCCGCGTCCCGTGTGAACAGCGATGAATGAATTCATTCAATGCACGCCCCCCCCCCCCCCGGGTGCACGAGTGTTATGAAGCCGGGCTATCGTTCCCCGAGCTCGGCTGAACACTTGCGGCGGTTAGCCCTGGTCCCGCGTCCCGTGTGAACAGCGATGAATGAATTCATTCAATGCACTTTCCCCCCCGGGTGCACGAGTGTTATGAAGCCGGGCTATCGTTCCCCGAGCTCGGCTGAACACTTGCGGCGGTTAGCCCTGGTCCCGCGTCCCGTGTGAACAGCGATGAATGAATTCATTCAATGCACTTTCCCCCCCGGGTGCACGAGTGTTATGAAGCCGGGCTATCGTTCCCCGAGCTCGGCTGAACACTTGCGGCGGTTAGCCCTGGTCCCGCGTCCCGTGTGAACAGCGATGAATGAATTCATTCAATGCACGCCCCCCCCCCCCCCCGGGTGCACGAGTGTTATGAAGCCGGGCTATCGTTCCCCGAGCTCGGCTGAACACTTGCGGCGGTTAGCCCTGGTCCCGCGTCCCGTGTGAACAGCGATGAATGAATTCATTCAATGCACTTTCCCCCCCGGGTGCACGAGTGTTATGAAGCCGGGCTATCGTTCCCCGAGCTCGGCTGAACACTTGCGGCGGTTAGCCCTGGTCCCGCGTCCCGTGTGAACAGCGATGAATGAATTCATTCAATGCACGCCCCCCCCCGGGTGCACGAGTGTTATGAAGCCGGGCTATCGTTCCCCGAGCTCGGCTGAACACTTGCGGCGGTTAGCCCTGGTCCCGCGTCCCGTGTGAACAGCGATGAATGAATTCATTCAATGCACGCCCCCCCCCCCCCCGGGTGCACGAGTGTTATGAAGCCGGGCTATCGTTCCCCGAGCTCGGCTGAACACTTGCGGCGGTTAGCCCTGGTCCCGCGTCCCGTGTGAACAGCGATGAATGAATTCATTCAATGCACTTTCCCCCCCGGGTGCACGAGTGTTATGAAGCCGGGCTATCGTTCCCCGAGCTCGGCTGAACACTTGCGGCGGTTAGCCCTGGTCCCGCGTCCCGTGTGAACAGCGATGAATGAATTCATTCAATGCACTTTCCCCCCCGGGTGCACGAGTGTTATGAAGCCGGGCTATCGTTCCCCGAGCTCGGCTGAACACTTGCGGCGGTTAGCCCTGGTCCCGCGTCCCGTGTGAACAGCGATGAATGAATTCATTCAATGCACGCCCCCCCCCCCCCCGGGTGCACGAGTGTTATGAAGCCGGGCTATCGTTCCCCGAGCTCGGCTGAACACTTGCGGCGGTTAGCCCTGGTCCCGCGTCCCGTGTGAACAGCGATGAATGAATTCATTCAATGCACGCCCCCCCCCCCCCGGGTGCACGAGTGTTATGAAGCCGGGCTATCGTTCCCCGAGCTCGGCTGAACACTTGCGGCGGTTAGCCCTGGTCCCGCGTCCCGTGTGAACAGCGATGAATGAATTCATTCAATGCACTTTCCCCCCCGGGTGCACGAGTGTTATGAAGCCGGGCTATCGTTCCCCGAGCTCGGCTGAACACTTGCGGCGGTTAGCCCTGGTCCCGCGTCCCGTGTGAACAGCGATGAATGAATTCATTCAATGCACTTTCCCCCCCGGGTGCACGAGTGTTATGAAGCCGGGCTATCGTTCCCCGAGCTCGGCTGAACACTTGCGGCGGTTAGCCCTGGTCCCGCGTCCCGTGTGAACAGCGATGAATGAATTCATTCAATGCACGCCCCCCCCCCCCCCCGGGTGCACGAGTGTTATGAAGCCGGGCTATCGTTCCCCGAGCTCGGCTGAACACTTGCGGCGGTTAGCCCTGGTCCCGCGTCCCGTGTGAACAGCGATGAATGAATTCATTCAATGCACTTTCCCCCCCGGGTGCACGAGTGTTATGAAGCCGGGCTATCGTTCCCCGAGCTCGGCTGAACACTTGCGGCGGTTAGCCCTGGTCCCGCGTCCCGTGTGAACAGCGATGAATGAATTCATTCAATGCACGCCCCCCCCCCCCCCCCCGGGTGCACGAGTGTTATGGGTCCCGGCTGGAGATCCGCGAGCTCGGGCTGAACACTTGCTCGTCCCCTGCAGTGTTTTTAGAAGAATTCCCGCAGAAATCGGATTTTTTTGAGCAATTCAAATAAGAGTAACAGCATTTGCTTCCCCGGTGTCATAAATATTTTCCACCAGTAGATGGCAGCAGCCCCTAGAATTGGAGTCGGCAACCATTCAAATACTTGAAAAAGTACATTTTAATGAGTTTTTAAGCCAATTTTGGCAGGCTCTCAAAGAATCAGCGAATGTGGTAGGGGGCTGAAAATTGCTACAGAGTACCTGTAGGACATGCAGATAAGTGGTGGAAAAGCACAGGTTGCTGGGCCTTTCGGTTCCGACGCTGCCCCTGTCCTTCAATGCCACTTCTAAGTGCACTGCAGGCCCCTTGAAAAAGTACATTTGGAAGAGCTTTGAAGCCGTGCAAGCAGGTAGAAACACCATTCCAAGGGCTGTAGTATCAGACTAACAGCCTGTAACTGAGCCCAGTGTTTTTAGAGCGATTCCTACAAAATTCAGCTTTTTTCCCATTCAACTAAGGCGGCCGCTGCTTTAAGCCTATGGGGCATTCGGGACAGCTTTGGCAGGCTCTCAAAGAATCAGCGAATGCGGTAGAGGGCTGAAAATTGCTACAGAGTACCTGTATTATATGCAGATAATAAATGTAGAAGCACAGGTTTATGGGGCTTTTGGTTGAAATGCAGCAGCTTGCCTTAGATGGACTCATACCGAGAGATTGCAGCACATTTGATCAGAACCTTTTTAAGTGGTTCTCGGCTGTGCGACCAGATAGAAGCTCCATTTAAATGGCTGTAGTATCAGAGAATTAGTCTCTAACAGGATTCAGTGGCCTTGTAATGAATCCTGCAAAAACTGATTGATAAGAAAAAAAATAAAAAGATTACTGGCAGATGCAAATTCACTTCTTTTTTTTTTTATTTCTCTGGAACAGTAAGGACTAGAGAAACCATTCAAACAGTTCCTGTATCAGGGTAGTAGGTAGCAATTGTGTACCAAATTTGAGACCAATCCGTTGAAAAACAGAGTTTTTATTCAAAAAAAGCAATTGTGTTTTGTGGATTTCAATGTTAGCCTATGGGATTCTCGTCAAGTTGCGGGTTGGTGCAAAATTCGTATTTTCCCTATAAATACGAAACGCCGGGCGCTATCGTTTCAGGTAGGGCATTGTTATACAGATAAGGGTGTCATCTACACAACGAGACCGTTCCTGGGTTGTAATTCCACACCTGCGCTAAATGGGAACGTGTTATTGTGTCTGTTTTTCCGTTTTTGGTGAAAACGCCTATACGTTTCAATGGGAATCACATTAAAATTAATATTTCAAGAACCCCTGGTGCTACCACCTCATACGAGGTATCGTTGGATAGGTATGATTGCAAGCTACAAAACAACACCGCGCTCGAGTTTTTATTCGACTGCTACACTAAATAACGACCTTAAATAGGTTTCGTTTACATTTGGCGAAAAAACGTCCCGTTCGGGTTTTTTTTTTTTTTTTTGAATGAATGAATATTTAAATAACCACAGGTGGTATCAATTGAATCAAGGTATGCCTGGAAAGGTATTACTGCGAGCTACAAAACAAGACCTTTAGCACGGAAACGAGTGTGACCCTAACCCTAACCCCGAGTCGCACTAGTTTTGATGGGCCACAGCTGGAGCTGCGTGCCTGCAACGGAGAGTGGGAGAGTGGGAGAGCTGGAGAGTGGGAGAGCTTGGGAGTGGGACGGCACTTGCATCCCAGTCGGATGCTGGGCTTTGGGACGCTCCGTCCTTTTCACCGGCCATGGATGCGGCCAGGGCAGGGGGATGGATGCCTGGGACACAAGCCCAGTGCGGGGAGCTGCACTGCGGTTCGCCGGGGCCCCGCGTCCCGGGTGAACAGCGATTAATACGAAACGCCAGGTGCTGTCGTTTCAGGTAGGGCATTCATTAATTCATTCATTTATTAAATGCACGTCCCCCCCCCCCGGGTGCACGAGTGTTCTGAGCTCGGGCTGAACACTTGCTCGTCCCCCCCGCCCCCGGTGGAGCTGCACGGCGGAACAGCGATGAATTAATTAAATGCACGTCCCGTGTTCCCCCCGGGAGCACGGGCGTTATGGGTCCGGGGCGGCGGGAGCTGTCCCCGGGGCCGTGGAACCCTGCCCGGGCAAGTGGGAGCAGAGGCCGGGCTGCACTTCCGCGAGCTCGGGCTGAACACCTGCACAAGCGCCGCTGCGGAGACCCGTTAGAAGCAGCCCCGCCGGAGGCCAGCGAAAATAGCCGAGAGTTAAGCCCCTCCCCTCCCCGCCGTGGCTTCGTCAGCCACTCGCCGCTTCAAGAGGGACGGGCCTCTGGTCATGTCATGTCATAAATCACATGACCAGAGGCCCGCCCAACCTGACGTTGCGGAAGTTTGCCGAAGACACAGCGGGGAGAGGCTTAACTCTCGGCTATTTTCGGACTCGGCGAGAAGGCAGCAGCGGGACGCTCTATTCACGGCTAACTCCCCGCGGTCCCCTCTGACCGATCGGAGCCGGTTTAGCGCTCCAGGCAGTCGGATACTTTAGCGCCTCAGCAGCGGGGGCGACGACCTCTAACATTCCCCGGGGAGCTGCCCGAGTGTAAGGCCGGGACCCCCGTCTGCTGGGGGAAAAAAATACCTGCACGTCCCCCCCGTGTGCACGGGTGTTATGAGCTCGGGCTGAACACTTGCTCGTCCCCCCCGCCCCCGGGGAGCTGCACGGCGGAACAGCGATGAATGAATTCATTCAATGCACGCCCCCCCCCCCCCCCGGGTGCACGAGTGTTATGAAGCCGGGCTATCGTTCCCCGAGCTCGGCTGAACACTTGCGGCGGTTAGCCCTGGTCCCGCGTCCCGTGTGAACAGCGATGAATGAATTCATTCAATGCACTTTCCCCCCCGGGTGCACGAGTGTTATGAAGCCGGGCTATCGTTCCCCGAGCTCGGCTGAACACTTGCGGCGGTTAGCCCTGGTCCCGCGTCCCGTGTGAACAGCGATGAATGAATTCATTCAATGCACGCCCCCCCCCGGGTGCACGAGTGTTATGAAGCCGGGCTATCGTTCCCCGAGCTCGGCTGAACACTTGCGGCGGTTAGCCCTGGTCCCGCGTCCCGTGTGAACAGCGATGAATGAATTCATTCAATGCACGCCCCCCCCCCCCCCGGGTGCACGAGTGTTATGAAGCCGGGCTATCGTTCCCCGAGCTCGGCTGAACACTTGCGGCGGTTAGCCCTGGTCCCGCGTCCCGTGTGAACAGCGATGAATGAATTCATTCAATGCACTTTCCCCCCCGGGTGCACGAGTGTTATGAAGCCGGGCTATCGTTCCCCGAGCTCGGCTGAACACTTGCGGCGGTTAGCCCTGGTCCCGCGTCCCGTGTGAACAGCGATGAATGAATTCATTCAATGCACGCCCCCCCCCGGGTGCACGAGTGTTATGAAGCCGGGCTATCGTTCCCCGAGCTCGGCTGAACACTTGCGGCGGTTAGCCCTGGTCCCGCGTCCCGTGTGAACAGCGATGAATGAATTCATTCAATGCACGCCCCCCCCCCCCCCGGGTGCACGAGTGTTATGAAGCCGGGCTATCGTTCCCCGAGCTCGGCTGAACACTTGCGGCGGTTAGCCCTGGTCCCGCGTCCCGTGTGAACAGCGATGAATGAATTCATTCAATGCACTTTCCCCCCCGGGTGCACGAGTGTTATGAAGCCGGGCTATCGTTCCCCGAGCTCGGCTGAACACTTGCGGCGGTTAGCCCTGGTCCCGCGTCCCGTGTGAACAGCGATGAATGAATTCATTCAATGCACTTTCCCCCCCGGGTGCACGAGTGTTATGAAGCCGGGCTATCGTTCCCCGAGCTCGGCTGAACACTTGCGGCGGTTAGCCCTGGTCCCGCGTCCCGTGTGAACAGCGATGAATGAATTCATTCAATGCACGCCCCCCCCCCCCCCCGGGTGCACGAGTGTTATGAAGCCGGGCTATCGTTCCCCGAGCTCGGCTGAACACTTGCGGCGGTTAGCCCTGGTCCCGCGTCCCGTGTGAACAGCGATGAATGAATTCATTCAATGCACTTTCCCCCCCGGGTGCACGAGTGTTATGAAGCCGGGCTATCGTTCCCCGAGCTCGGCTGAACACTTGCGGCGGTTAGCCCTGGTCCCGCGTCCCGTGTGAACAGCGATGAATGAATTCATTCAATGCACGCCCCCCCCCCCCCCCCCGGGTGCACGAGTGTTATGGGTCCCGGCTGGAGATCCGCGAGCTCGGGCTGAACACTTGCTCGTCCCCTGCAGTGTTTTTAGAAGAATTCCCGCAGAAATCGGATTTTTTTGAGCAATTCAAATAAGAGTAACAGCATTTGCTTCCCCGGTGTCATAAATATTTTCCACCAGTAGATGGCAGCAGCCCCTAGAATTGGAGTCGGCAACCATTCAAATACTTGAAAAAGTACATTTTAATGAGTTTTTAAGCCAATTTTGGCAGGCTCTCAAAGAATCAGCGAATGTGGTAGGGGGCTGAAAATTGCTACAGAGTACCTGTAGGACATGCAGATAAGTGGTGGAAAAGCACAGGTTGCTGGGCCTTTCGGTTCCGACGCTGCCCCTGTCCTTCAATGCCACTTCTAAGTGCACTGCAGGCCCCTTGAAAAAGTACATTTGGAAGAGCTTTGAAGCCGTGCAAGCAGGTAGAAACACCATTCCAAGGGCTGTAGTATCAGACTAACAGCCTGTAACTGAGCCCAGTGTTTTTAGAGCGATTCCTACAAAATTCAGCTTTTTTCCCATTCAACTAAGGCGGCCGCTGCTTTAAGCCTATGGGGCATTCGGGACAGCTTTGGCAGGCTCTCAAAGAATCAGCGAATGCGGTAGAGGGCTGAAAATTGCTACAGAGTACCTGTATTATATGCAGATAATAAATGTAGAAGCACAGGTTTATGGGGCTTTTGGTTGAAATGCAGCAGCTTGCCTTAGATGGACTCATACCGAGAGATTGCAGCACATTTGATCAGAACCTTTTTAAGTGGTTCTCGGCTGTGCGACCAGATAGAAGCTCCATTTAAATGGCTGTAGTATCAGAGAATTAGTCTCTAACAGGATTCAGTGGCCTTGTAATGAATCCTGCAAAAACTGATTGATAAGAAAAAAAATAAAAAGATTACTGGCAGATGCAAATTCACTTCTTTTTTTTTTTATTTCTCTGGAACAGTAAGGACTAGAGAAACCATTCAAACAGTTCCTGTATCAGGGTAGTAGGTAGCAATTGTGTACCAAATTTGAGACCAATCCGTTGAAAAACAGAGTTTTTATTCAAAAAAAGCAATTGTGTTTTGTGGATTTCAATGTTAGCCTATGGGATTCTCGTCAAGTTGCGGGTTGGTGCAAAATTCGTATTTTCCCTATAAATACGAAACGCCGGGCGCTATCGTTTCAGGTAGGGCATTGTTATACAGATAAGGGTGTCATCTACACAACGAGACCGTTCCTGGGTTGTAATTCCACACCTGCGCTAAATGGGAACGTGTTATTGTGTCTGTTTTTCCGTTTTTGGTGAAAACGCCTATACGTTTCAATGGGAATCACATTAAAATTAATATTTCAAGAACCCCTGGTGCTACCACCTCATACGAGGTATCGTTGGATAGGTATGATTGCAAGCTACAAAACAACACCGCGCTCGAGTTTTTATTCGACTGCTACACTAAATAACGACCTTAAATAGGTTTCGTTTACATTTGGCGAAAAAACGTCCCGTTCGGGTTTTTTTTTTTTTTTTTGAATGAATGAATATTTAAATAACCACAGGTGGTATCAATTGAATCAAGGTATGCCTGGAAAGGTATTACTGCGAGCTACAAAACAAGACCTTTAGCACGGAAACGAGTGTGACCCTAACCCTAACCCCGAGTCGCACTAGTTTTGATGGGCCACAGCTGGAGCTGCGTGCCTGCAACGGAGAGTGGGAGAGTGGGAGAGCTGGAGAGTGGGAGAGCTTGGGAGTGGGACGGCACTTGCATCCCAGTCGGATGCTGGGCTTTGGGACGCTCCGTCCTTTTCACCGGCCATGGATGCGGCCAGGGCAGGGGGATGGATGCCTGGGACACAAGCCCAGTGCGGGGAGCTGCACGGCGGTTCGCCGGGGCCCCGCGTCCCGGGTGAACAGCGATTAATACGAAACGCCAGGTGCTGTCGTTTCAGGTAGGGCATTCATTAATTCATTCATTTATTAAATGCACGTCCCCCCCCCCCGGGTGCACGAGTGTTCTGAGCTCGGGCTGAACACTTGCTCGTCCCCCCCGCCCCCGGTGGAGCTGCACGGCGGAACAGCGATGAATTAATTAAATGCACGTCCCGTGTTCCCCCCGGGAGCACGGGCGTTATGGGTCCGGGGCGGCGGGAGCTGTCCCCGGGGCCGTGGAACCCTGCCCGGGCAAGTGGGAGCAGAGGCCGGGCTGCACTTCCGCGAGCTCGGGCTGAACACCTGCACAAGCGCCGCTGCGGAGACCCGTTAGAAGCAGCCCCGCCGGAGGCCAGCGAAAATAGCCGAGAGTTAAGCCCCTCCCCGCCGTGGCTTCGTCAGCCACTCGCCGCTTCAAGAGGGACGGGCCTCTGGTCATGTCATGTCATAAATCACATGACCAGAGGCCCGCCCAACCTGACGTTGCGGAAGTTTGCCGAAGACACAGCGGGGAGAGGCTTAACTCTCGGCTATTTTCGGACTCGGCGAGAAGGCAGCAGCGGGACGCTCTATTCACGGCTAACTCCCCGCGGTCCCCTCTGACCGATCGGAGCCGGTTTAGCGCTCCAGGCAGTCGGATACTTTAGCGCCTCAGCAGCGGGGGCGACGACCTCTAACATTCCCCGGGGAGCTGCCCGAGTGTAAGGCCGGGACCCCCGTCTGCTGGGGGAAAAAAATACCTGCACGTCCCCCCCGTGTGCACGGGTGTTATGAGCTCGGGCTGAACACTTGCTCGTCCCCCCCGCCCCCGGGGAGCTGCACGGCGGAACAGCGATGAATGAATTCATTCAATGCACGCCCCCCCCCCCCCCCCGGGTGCACGAGTGTTATGAAGCCGGGCTATCGTTCCCCGAGCTCGGCTGAACACTTGCGGCGGTTAGCCCTGGTCCCGCGTCCCGTGTGAACAGCGATGAATGAATTCATTCAATGCACTTTCCCCCCCGGGTGCACGAGTGTTATGAAGCCGGGCTATCGTTCCCCGAGCTCGGCTGAACACTTGCGGCGGTTAGCCCTGGTCCCGCGTCCCGTGTGAACAGCGATGAATGAATTCATTCAATGCACGCCCCCCCCCGGGTGCACGAGTGTTATGAAGCCGGGCTATCGTTCCCCGAGCTCGGCTGAACACTTGCGGCGGTTAGCCCTGGTCCCGCGTCCCGTGTGAACAGCGATGAATGAATTCATTCAATGCACGCCCCCCCCCCCCCCGGGTGCACGAGTGTTATGAAGCCGGGCTATCGTTCCCCGAGCTCGGCTGAACACTTGCGGCGGTTAGCCCTGGTCCCGCGTCCCGTGTGAACAGCGATGAATGAATTCATTCAATGCACTTTCCCCCCCGGGTGCACGAGTGTTATGAAGCCGGGCTATCGTTCCCCGAGCTCGGCTGAACACTTGCGGCGGTTAGCCCTGGTCCCGCGTCCCGTGTGAACAGCGATGAATGAATTCATTCAATGCACTTTCCCCCCGGGTGCACGAGTGTTATGAAGCCGGGCTATCGTTCCCCGAGCTCGGCTGAACACTTGCGGCGGTTAGCCCTGGTCCCGCGTCCCGTGTGAACAGCGATGAATGAATTCATTCAATGCACTTTCCCCCCCGGGTGCACGAGTGTTATGAAGCCGGGCTATCGTTCCCCGAGCTCGGCTGAACACTTGCGGCGGTTAGCCCTGGTCCCGCGTCCCGTGTGAACAGCGATGAATGAATTCATTCAATGCACGCCCCCCCCCCCCCCCCCGGGTGCACGAGTGTTATGGGTCCCGGCTGGAGATCCGCGAGCTCGGGCTGAACACTTGCTCGTCCCCTGCAGTGTTTTTAGAAGAATTCCCGCAGAAATCGGATTTTTTTGAGCAATTCAAATAAGAGTAACAGCATTTGCTTCCCCGGTGTCATAAATATTTTCCACCAGTAGATGGCAGCAGCCCCTAGAATTGGAGTCGGCAACCATTCAAATACTTGAAAAAGTACATTTTAATGAGTTTTTAAGCCAATTTTGGCAGGCTCTCAAAGAATCAGCGAATGTGGTAGGGGGCTGAAAATTGCTACAGAGTACCTGTAGGACATGCAGATAAGTGGTGGAAAAGCACAGGTTGCTGGGCCTTTCGGTTCCGACGCTGCCCCTGTCCTTCAATGCCACTTCTAAGTGCACTGCAGGCCCCTTGAAAAAGTACATTTGGAAGAGCTTTGAAGCCGTGCAAGCAGGTAGAAACACCATTCCAAGGGCTGTAGTATCAGACTAACAGCCTGTAACTGAGCCCAGTGTTTTTAGAGCGATTCCTACAAAATTCAGCTTTTTTCCCATTCAACTAAGGCGGCCGCTGCTTTAAGCCTATGGGGCATTCGGGACAGCTTTGGCAGGCTCTCAAAGAATCAGCGAATGCGGTAGGGGGCTGAAAATTGCTACAGAGTACCTGTATTATATGCAGATAATAAATGTAGAAGCACAGGTTTATGGGGCTTTTGGTTGAAATGCAGCAGCTTGCCTTAGATGGACTCATACCGAGAGATTGCAGCACATTTGATCAGAACCTTTTTAAGTGGTTCTCGGCTGTGCGACCAGATAGAAGCTCCATTTAAATGGCTGTAGTATCAGAGAATTAGTCTCTAACAGGATTCAGTGGCCTTGTAATGAATCCTGCAAAAACTGATTGATAAGAAAAAAAATAAAAAGATTACTGGCAGATGCAAATTCACTTCTTTTTTTTTTTATTTCTCTGGAACAGTAAGGACTAGAGAAACCATTCAAACAGTTCCTGTATCAGGGTAGTAGGTAGCAATTGTGTACCAAATTTGAGACCAATCCGTTGAAAAACAGAGTTTTTATTCAAAAAAAGCAATTGTGTTTTGTGGATTTCAATGTTAGCCTATGGGATTCTCGTCAAGTTGCGGGTTGGTGCAAAATTCGTATTTTCCCTATAAATACGAAACGCCGGGCGCTATCGTTTCAGGTAGGGCATTGTTATACAGATAAGGGTGTCATCTACACAACGAGACCGTTCCTGGGTTGTAATTCCACACCTGCGCTAAATGGGAACGTGTTATTGTGTCTGTTTTTCCGTTTTTGGTGAAAACGCCTATACGTTTCAATGGGAATCACATTAAAATTAATATTTCAAGAACCCCTGGTGCTACCACCTCATACGAGGTATCGTTGGATAGGTATGATTGCAAGCTACAAAACAACACCGCGCTCGAGTTTTTATTCGACTGCTACACTAAATAACGACCTTAAATAGGTTTCGTTTACATTTGGCGAAAAAACGTCCCGTTCGGGTTTTTTTTTTTTTTTTTGAATGAATGAATATTTAAATAACCACAGGTGGTATCAATTGAATCAAGGTATGCCTGGAAAGGTATTACTGCGAGCTACAAAACAAGACCTTTAGCACGGAAACGAGTGTGACCCTAACCCTAACCCCGAGTCGCACTAGTTTTGATGGGCCACAGCTGGAGCTGCGTGCCTGCAACGGAGAGTGGGAGAGTGGGAGAGCTGGAGAGTGGGAGAGCTTGGGAGTGGGACGGCACTTGCATCCCAGTCGGATGCTGGGCTTTGGGACGCTCCGTCCTTTTCACCGGCCATGGATGCGGCCAGGGCAGGGGGATGGATGCCTGGGACACAAGCCCAGTGCGGGGAGCTGCACGGCGGTTCGCCGGGGCCCCGCGTCCCGGGTGAACAGCGATTAATACGAAACGCCAGGTGCTGTCGTTTCAGGTAGGGCATTCATTAATTCATTCATTTATTAAATGCACGTCCCCCCCCCCCGGGTGCACGAGTGTTCTGAGCTCGGGCTGAACACTTGCTCGTCCCCCCCGCCCCCGGTGGAGCTGCACGGCGGAACAGCGATGAATTAATTAAATGCACGTCCCGTGTTCCCCCCGGGAGCACGGGCGTTATGGGTCCGGGGCGGCGGGAGCTGTCCCCGGGGCCGTGGAACCCTGCCCGGGCAAGTGGGAGCAGAGGCCGGGCTGCACTTCCGCGAGCTCGGGCTGAACACCTGCACAAGCGCCGCTGCGGAGACCCGTTAGAAGCAGCCCCGCCGGAGGCCAGCGAAAATAGCCGAGAGTTAAGCCCCTCCCCTCCCCGCCGTGGCTTCGTCAGCCACTCGCCGCTTCAAGGCGGACGGGCCTCTGGTCATGTCATGTCATAAATCACATGACCAGAGGCCCGCCCAACCTGACGTTGCGGAAGTTTGCCGAAGACACAGCGGGGAGAGGCTTAACTCTCGGCTATTTTCGGACTCGGCGAGAAGGCAGCAGCGGGACGCTCTATTCACGGCTAACTCCCCGCGGTCCCCTCTGACCGATCGGAGCCGGTTTAGCGCTCCAGGCAGTCGGATACTTTAGCGCCTCAGCAGCGGGGGCGACGACCTCTAACATTCCCCGGGGAGCTGCCCGAGTGTAAGGCCGGGACCCCCGTCTGCTGGGGGAAAAAAATACCTGCACGTCCCCCCCGTGTGCACGGGTGTTATGAGCTCGGGCTGAACACTTGCTCGTCCCCCCCGCCCCCGGGGAGCTGCACGGCGGAACAGCGATGAATGAATTCATTCAATGCACGCCCCCCCCCCCCCCCCGGGTGCACGAGTGTTATGAAGCCGGGCTATCGTTCCCCGAGCTCGGCTGAACACTTGCGGCGGTTAGCCCTGGTCCCGCGTCCCGTGTGAACAGCGATGAATGAATTCATTCAATGCACTTTCCCCCCCGGGTGCACGAGTGTTATGAAGCCGGGCTATCGTTCCCCGAGCTCGGCTGAACACTTGCGGCGGTTAGCCCTGGTCCCGCGTCCCGTGTGAACAGCGATGAATGAATTCATTCAATGCACGCCCCCCCCCGGGTGCACGAGTGTTATGAAGCCGGGCTATCGTTCCCCGAGCTCGGCTGAACACTTGCGGCGGTTAGCCCTGGTCCCGCGTCCCGTGTGAACAGCGATGAATGAATTCATTCAATGCACGCCCCCCCCCCCCCCGGGTGCACGAGTGTTATGAAGCCGGGCTATCGTTCCCCGAGCTCGGCTGAACACTTGCGGCGGTTAGCCCTGGTCCCGCGTCCCGTGTGAACAGCGATGAATGAATTCATTCAATGCACTTTCCCCCCCGGGTGCACGAGTGTTATGAAGCCGGGCTATCGTTCCCCGAGCTCGGCTGAACACTTGCGGCGGTTAGCCCTGGTCCCGCGTCCCGTGTGAACAGCGATGAATGAATTCATTCAATGCACTTTCCCCCCGGGTGCACGAGTGTTATGAAGCCGGGCTATCGTTCCCCGAGCTCGGCTGAACACTTGCGGCGGTTAGCCCTGGTCCCGCGTCCCGTGTGAACAGCGATGAATGAATTCATTCAATGCACTTTCCCCCCCGGGTGCACGAGTGTTATGAAGCCGGGCTATCGTTCCCCGAGCTCGGCTGAACACTTGCGGCGGTTAGCCCTGGTCCCGCGTCCCGTGTGAACAGCGATGAATGAATTCATTCAATGCACGCCCCCCCCCCCCCCCCCGGGTGCACGAGTGTTATGGGTCCCGGCTGGAGATCCGCGAGCTCGGGCTGAACACTTGCTCGTCCCCTGCAGTGTTTTTAGAAGAATTCCCGCAGAAATCGGATTTTTTTGAGCAATTCAAATAAGAGTAACAGCATTTGCTTCCCCGGTGTCATAAATATTTTCCACCAGTAGATGGCAGCAGCCCCTAGAATTGGAGTCGGCAACCATTCAAATACTTGAAAAAGTACATTTTAATGAGTTTTTAAGCCAATTTTGGCAGGCTCTCAAAGAATCAGCGAATGTGGTAGGGGGCTGAAAATTGCTACAGAGTACCTGTAGGACATGCAGATAAGTGGTGGAAAAGCACAGGTTGCTGGGCCTTTCGGTTCCGACGCTGCCCCTGTCCTTCAATGCCACTTCTAAGTGCACTGCAGGCCCCTTGAAAAAGTACATTTGGAAGAGCTTTGAAGCCGTGCAAGCAGGTAGAAACACCATTCCAAGGGCTGTAGTATCAGACTAACAGCCTGTAACTGAGCCCAGTGTTTTTAGAGCGATTCCTACAAAATTCAGCTTTTTTCCCATTCAACTAAGGCGGCCGCTGCTTTAAGCCTATGGGGCATTCGGGACAGCTTTGGCAGGCTCTCAAAGAATCAGCGAATGCGGTAGGGGGCTGAAAATTGCTACAGAGTACCTGTATTATATGCAGATAATAAATGTAGAAGCACAGGTTTATGGGGCTTTTGGTTGAAATGCAGCAGCTTGCCTTAGATGGACTCATACCGAGAGATTGCAGCACATTTGATCAGAACCTTTTTAAGTGGTTCTCGGCTGTGCGACCAGATAGAAGCTCCATTTAAATGGCTGTAGTATCAGAGAATTAGTCTCTAACAGGATTCAGTGGCCTTGTAATGAATCCTGCAAAAACTGATTGATAAGAAAAAAAATAAAAAGATTACTGGCAGATGCAAATTCACTTCTTTTTTTTTTTATTTCTCTGGAACAGTAAGGACTAGAGAAACCATTCAAACAGTTCCTGTATCAGGGTAGTAGGTAGCAATTGTGTACCAAATTTGAGACCAATCCGTTGAAAAACAGAGTTTTTATTCAAAAAAAGCAATTGTGTTTTGTGGATTTCAATGTTAGCCTATGGGATTCTCGTCAAGTTGCGGGTTGGTGCAAAATTCGTATTTTCCCTATAAATACGAAACGCCGGGCGCTATCGTTTCAGGTAGGGCATTGTTATACAGATAAGGGTGTCATCTACACAACGAGACCGTTCCTGGGTTGTAATTCCACACCTGCGCTAAATGGGAACGTGTTATTGTGTCTGTTTTTCCGTTTTTGGTGAAAACGCCTATACGTTTCAATGGGAATCACATTAAAATTAATATTTCAAGAACCCCTGGTGCTACCACCTCATACGAGGTATCGTTGGATAGGTATGATTGCAAGCTACAAAACAACACCGCGCTCGAGTTTTTATTCGACTGCTACACTAAATAACGACCTTAAATAGGTTTCGTTTACATTTGGCGAAAAAACGTCCCGTTCGGGTTTTTTTTTTTTTTTTTGAATGAATGAATATTTAAATAACCACAGGTGGTATCAATTGAATCAAGGTATGCCTGGAAAGGTATTACTGCGAGCTACAAAACAAGACCTTTAGCACGGAAACGAGTGTGACCCTAACCCTAACCCCGAGTCGCACTAGTTTTGATGGGCCACAGCTGGAGCTGCGTGCCTGCAACGGAGAGTGGGAGAGTGGGAGAGCTGGAGAGTGGGAGAGCTTGGGAGTGGGACGGCACTTGCATCCCAGTCGGATGCTGGGCTTTGGGACGCTCCGTCCTTTTCACCGGCCATGGATGCGGCCAGGGCAGGGGGATGGATGCCTGGGACACAAGCCCAGTGCGGGGAGCTGCACGGCGGTTCGCCGGGGCCCCGCGTCCCGGGTGAACAGCGATTAATACGAAACGCCAGGTGCTGTCGTTTCAGGTAGGGCATTCATTAATTCATTCATTTATTAAATGCACGTCCCCCCCCCCCGGGTGCACGAGTGTTCTGAGCTCGGGCTGAACACTTGCTCGTCCCCCCCGCCCCCGGTGGAGCTGCACGGCGGAACAGCGATGAATTAATTAAATGCACGTCCCGTGTTCCCCCCGGGAGCACGGGCGTTATGGGTCCGGGGCGGCGGGAGCTGTCCCCGGGGCCGTGGAACCCTGCCCGGGCAAGTGGGAGCAGAGGCCGGGCTGCACTTCCGCGAGCTCGGGCTGAACACCTGCACAAGCGCCGCTGCGGAGACCCGTTAGAAGCAGCCCCGCCGGAGGCCAGCGAAAATAGCCGAGAGTTAAGCCCCTCCCCTCCCCGCCGTGGCTTCGTCAGCCACTCGCCGCTTCAAGAGGGACGGGCCTCTGGTCATGTCATGTCATAAATCACATGACCAGAGGCCCGCCCAACCTGACGTTGCGGAAGTTTGCCGAAGACACAGCGGGGAGAGGCTTAACTCTCGGCTATTTTCGGACTCGGCGAGAAGGCAGCAGCGGGACGCTCTATTCACGGCTAACTCCCCGCGGTCCCCTCTGACCGATCGGAGCCGGTTTAGCGCTCCAGGCAGTCGGATACTTTAGCGCCTCAGCAGCGGGGGCGACGACCTCTAACATTCCCCGGGGAGCTGCCCGAGTGTAAGGCCGGGACCCCCGTCTGCTGGGGGAAAAAAATACCTGCACGTCCCCCCCGTGTGCACGGGTGTTATGAGCTCGGGCTGAACACTTGCTCGTCCCCCCCGCCCCCGGGGAGCTGCACGGCGGAACAGCGATGAATGAATTCATTCAATGCACGCCCCCCCCCCCCCCGGGTGCACGAGTGTTATGAAGCCGGGCTATCGTTCCCCGAGCTCGGCTGAACACTTGCGGCGGTTAGCCCTGGTCCCGCGTCCCGTGTGAACAGCGATGAATGAATTCATTCAATGCACTTTCCCCCCCGGGTGCACGAGTGTTATGAAGCCGGGCTATCGTTCCCCGAGCTCGGCTGAACACTTGCGGCGGTTAGCCCTGGTCCCGCGTCCCGTGTGAACAGCGATGAATGAATTCATTCAATGCACGCCCCCCCCCGGGTGCACGAGTGTTATGAAGCCGGGCTATCGTTCCCCGAGCTCGGCTGAACACTTGCGGCGGTTAGCCCTGGTCCCGCGTCCCGTGTGAACAGCGATGAATGAATTCATTCAATGCACGCCCCCCCCCCCCCCGGGTGCACGAGTGTTATGAAGCCGGGCTATCGTTCCCCGAGCTCGGCTGAACACTTGCGGCGGTTAGCCCTGGTCCCGCGTCCCGTGTGAACAGCGATGAATGAATTCATTCAATGCACTTTCCCCCCCGGGTGCACGAGTGTTATGAAGCCGGGCTATCGTTCCCCGAGCTCGGCTGAACACTTGCGGCGGTTAGCCCTGGTCCCGCGTCCCGTGTGAACAGCGATGAATGAATTCATTCAATGCACTTTCCCCCCCGGGTGCACGAGTGTTATGAATCCGGGCTATCGTTCCCCGAGCTCGGCTGAACACTTGCGGCGGTTAGCCCTGGTCCCGCGTCCCGTGTGAACAGCGATGAATGAATTCATTCAATGCACTTTCCCCCCCGGGTGCACGAGTGTTATGAAGCCGGGCTATCGTTCCCCGAGCTCGGCTGAACACTTGCGGCGGTTAGCCCTGGTCCCGCGTCCCGTGTGAACAGCGATGAATGAATTCATTCAATGCACGCCCCCCCCCCCCCCCGGGTGCACGAGTGTTATGAAGCCGGGCTATCGTTCCCCGAGCTCGGCTGAACACTTGCGGCGGTTAGCCCTGGTCCCGCGTCCCGTGTGAACAGCGATGAATGAATTCATTCAATGCACTTTCCCCCCCGGGTGCACGAGTGTTATGAAGCCGGGCTATCGTTCCCCGAGCTCGGCTGAACACTTGCGGCGGTTAGCCCTGGTCCCGCGTCCCGTGTGAACAGCGATGAATGAATTCATTCAATGCACTTTCCCCCCGGGTGCACGAGTGTTATGAAGCCGGGCTATCGTTCCCCGAGCTCGGCTGAACACTTGCGGCGGTTAGCCCTGGTCCCGCGTCCCGTGTGAACAGCGATGAATGAATTCATTCAATGCACTTTCCCCCCCGGGTGCACGAGTGTTATGAAGCCGGGCTATCGTTCCCCGAGCTCGGCTGAACACTTGCGGCGGTTAGCCCTGGTCCCGCGTCCCGTGTGAACAGCGATGAATGAATTCATTCAATGCACGCCCCCCCCCCCCCCCCCGGGTGCACGAGTGTTATGGGTCCCGGCTGGAGATCCGCGAGCTCGGGCTGAACACTTGCTCGTCCCCTGCAGTGTTTTTAGAAGAATTCCCGCAGAAATCGGATTTTTTTGAGCAATTCAAATAAGAGTAACAGCATTTGCTTCCCCGGTGTCATAAATATTTTCCACCAGTAGATGGCAGCAGCCCCTAGAATTGGAGTCGGCAACCATTCAAATACTTGAAAAAGTACATTTTAATGAGTTTTTAAGCCAATTTTGGCAGGCTCTCAAAGAATCAGCGAATGTGGTAGGGGGCTGAAAATTGCTACAGAGTACCTGTAGGACATGCAGATAAGTGGTGGAAAAGCACAGGTTGCTGGGCCTTTCGGTTCCGACGCTGCCCCTGTCCTTCAATGCCACTTCTAAGTGCACTGCAGGCCCCTTGAAAAAGTACATTTGGAAGAGCTTTGAAGCCGTGCAAGCAGGTAGAAACACCATTCCAAGGGCTGTAGTATCAGACTAACAGCCTGTAACTGAGCCCAGTGTTTTTAGAGCGATTCCTACAAAATTCAGCTTTTTTCCCATTCAACTAAGGCGGCCGCTGCTTTAAGCCTATGGGGCATTCGGGACAGCTTTGGCAGGCTCTCAAAGAATCAGCGAATGCGGTAGGGGGCTGAAAATTGCTACAGAGTACCTGTATTATATGCAGATAATAAATGTAGAAGCACAGGTTTATGGGGCTTTTGGTTGAAATGCAGCAGCTTGCCTTAGATGGACTCATACCGAGAGATTGCAGCACATTTGATCAGAACCTTTTTAAGTGGTTCTCGGCTGTGCGACCAGATAGAAGCTCCATTTAAATGGCTGTAGTATCAGAGAATTAGTCTCTAACAGGATTCAGTGGCCTTGTAATGAATCCTGCAAAAACTGATTGATAAGAAAAAAAATAAAAAGATTACTGGCAGATGCAAATTCACTTCTTTTTTTTTTTATTTCTCTGGAACAGTAAGGACTAGAGAAACCATTCAAACAGTTCCTGTATCAGGGTAGTAGGTAGCAATTGTGTACCAAATTTGAGACCAATCCGTTGAAAAACAGAGTTTTTATTCAAAAAAAGCAATTGTGTTTTGTGGATTTCAATGTTAGCCTATGGGATTCTCGTCAAGTTGCGGGTTGGTGCAAAATTCGTATTTTCCCTATAAATACGAAACGCCGGGCGCTATCGTTTCAGGTAGGGCATTGTTATACAGATAAGGGTGTCATCTACACAACGAGACCGTTCCTGGGTTGTAATTCCACACCTGCGCTAAATGGGAACGTGTTATTGTGTCTGTTTTTCCGTTTTTGGTGAAAACGCCTATACGTTTCAATGGGAATCACATTAAAATTAATATTTCAAGAACCCCTGGTGCTACCACCTCATACGAGGTATCGTTGGATAGGTATGATTGCAAGCTACAAAACAACACCGCGCTCGAGTTTTTATTCGACTGCTACACTAAATAACGACCTTAAATAGGTTTCGTTTACATTTGGCGAAAAAACGTCCCGTTCGGGTTTTTTTTTTTTTTTTTGAATGAATGAATATTTAAATAACCACAGGTGGTATCAATTGAATCAAGGTATGCCTGGAAAGGTATTACTGCGAGCTACAAAACAAGACCTTTAGCACGGAAACGAGTGTGACCCTAACCCTAACCCCGAGTCGCACTAGTTTTGATGGGCCACAGCTGGAGCTGCGTGCCTGCAACGGAGAGTGGGAGAGTGGGAGAGCTGGAGAGTGGGAGAGCTTGGGAGTGGGACGGCACTTGCATCCCAGTCGGATGCTGGGCTTTGGGACGCTCCGTCCTTTTCACCGGCCATGGATGCGGCCAGGGCAGGGGGATGGATGCCTGGGACACAAGCCCAGTGCGGGGAGCTGCACGGCGGTTCGCCGGGGCCCCGCGTCCCGGGTGAACAGCGATTAATACGAAACGCCAGGTGCTGTCGTTTCAGGTAGGGCATTCATTAATTCATTCATTTATTAAATGCACGTCCCCCCCCCCCGGGTGCACGAGTGTTCTGAGCTCGGGCTGAACACTTGCTCGTCCCCCCCGCCCCCGGTGGAGCTGCACGGCGGAACAGCGATGAATTAATTAAATGCACGTCCCGTGTTCCCCCCGGGAGCACGGGCGTTATGGGTCCGGGGCGGCGGGAGCTGTCCCCGGGGCCGTGGAACCCTGCCCGGGCAAGTGGGAGCAGAGGCCGGGCTGCACTTCCGCGAGCTCGGGCTGAACACCTGCACAAGCGCCGCTGCGGAGACCCGTTAGAAGCAGCCCCGCCGGAGGCCAGCGAAAATAGCCGAGAGTTAAGCCCCTCCCCTCCCCGCCGTGGCTTCGTCAGCCACTCGCCGCTTCAAGAGGGACGGGCCTCTGGTCATGTCATGTCATAAATCACATGACCAGAGGCCCGCCCAACCTGACGTTGCGGAAGTTTGCCGAAGACACAGCGGGGAGAGGCTTAACTCTCGGCTATTTTCGGACTCGGCGAGAAGGCAGCAGCGGGACGCTCTATTCACGGCTAACTCCCCGCGGTCCCCTCTGACCGATCGGAGCCGGTTTAGCGCTCCAGGCAGTCGGATACTTTAGCGCCTCAGCAGCGGGGGCGACGACCTCTAACATTCCCCGGGGAGCTGCCCGAGTGTAAGGCCGGGACCCCCGTCTGCTGGGGGAAAAAAATACCTGCACGTCCCCCCCGTGTGCACGGGTGTTATGAGCTCGGGCTGAACACTTGCTCGTCCCCCCCGCCCCCGGGGAGCTGCACGGCGGAACAGCGATGAATGAATTCATTCAATGCACGCCCCCCCCCCCCCCCCGGGTGCACGAGTGTTATGAAGCCGGGCTATCGTTCCCCGAGCTCGGCTGAACACTTGCGGCGGTTAGCCCTGGTCCCGCGTCCCGTGTGAACAGCGATGAATGAATTCATTCAATGCACTTTCCCCCCCGGGTGCACGAGTGTTATGAAGCCGGGCTATCGTTCCCCGAGCTCGGCTGAACACTTGCGGCGGTTAGCCCTGGTCCCGCGTCCCGTGTGAACAGCGATGAATGAATTCATTCAATGCACGCCCCCCCCCGGGTGCACGAGTGTTATGAAGCCGGGCTATCGTTCCCCGAGCTCGGCTGAACACTTGCGGCGGTTAGCCCTGGTCCCGCGTCCCGTGTGAACAGCGATGAATGAATTCATTCAATGCACGCCCCCCCCCCCCCCGGGTGCACGAGTGTTATGAAGCCGGGCTATCGTTCCCCGAGCTCGGCTGAACACTTGCGGCGGTTAGCCCTGGTCCCGCGTCCCGTGTGAACAGCGATGAATGAATTCATTCAATGCACTTTCCCCCCCGGGTGCACGAGTGTTATGAAGCCGGGCTATCGTTCCCCGAGCTCGGCTGAACACTTGCGGCGGTTAGCCCTGGTCCCGCGTCCCGTGTGAACAGCGATGAATGAATTCATTCAATGCACTTTCCCCCCCGGGTGCACGAGTGTTATGAAGCCGGGCTATCGTTCCCCGAGCTCGGCTGAACACTTGCGGCGGTTAGCCCTGGTCCCGCGTCCCGTGTGAACAGCGATGAATGAATTCATTCAATGCACTTTCCCCCCCGGGTGCACGAGTGTTATGAAGCCGGGCTATCGTTCCCCGAGCTCGGCTGAACACTTGCGGCGGTTAGCCCTGGTCCCGCGTCCCGTGTGAACAGCGATGAATGAATTCATTCAATGCACGCCCCCCCCCCCCCCCGGGTGCACGAGTGTTATGAAGCCGGGCTATCGTTCCCCGAGCTCGGCTGAACACTTGCGGCGGTTAGCCCTGGTCCCGCGTCCCGTGTGAACAGCGATGAATGAATTCATTCAATGCACTTTCCCCCCCGGGTGCACGAGTGTTATGAAGCCGGGCTATCGTTCCCCGAGCTCGGCTGAACACTTGCGGCGGTTAGCCCTGGTCCCGCGTCCCGTGTGAACAGCGATGAATGAATTCATTCAATGCACTTTCCCCCCCGGGTGCACGAGTGTTATGAAGCCGGGCTATCGTTCCCCGAGCTCGGCTGAACACTTGCGGCGGTTAGCCCTGGTCCCGCGTCCCGTGTGAACAGCGATGAATGAATTCATTCAATGCACTTTCCCCCCGGGTGCACGAGTGTTATGAAGCCGGGCTATCGTTCCCCGAGCTCGGCTGAACACTTGCGGCGGTTAGCCCTGGTCCCGCGTCCCGTGTGAACAGCGATGAATGAATTCATTCAATGCACTTTCCCCCCCGGGTGCACGAGTGTTATGAAGCCGGGCTATCGTTCCCCGAGCTCGGCTGAACACTTGCGGCGGTTAGCCCTGGTCCCGCGTCCCGTGTGAACAGCGATGAATGAATTCATTCAATGCACGCCCCCCCCCCCCCCCCCGGGTGCACGAGTGTTATGGGTCCCGGCTGGAGATCCGCGAGCTCGGGCTGAACACTTGCTCGTCCCCTGCAGTGTTTTTAGAAGAATTCCCGCAGAAATCGGATTTTTTTGAGCAATTCAAATAAGAGTAACAGCATTTGCTTCCCCGGTGTCATAAATATTTTCCACC
Organism: Acipenser ruthenus; assembly: GCF_902713425.1. Lineage (NCBI taxonomy): Eukaryota > Metazoa > Chordata > Actinopteri > Acipenseriformes > Acipenseridae > Acipenser > Acipenser ruthenus. The sequence goes on from NW_026708682.1 coordinate 29,070, forward strand.
AGTAGATGGCAGCAGCCCCTAGAATTGGAGTCGGCAACCATTCAAATACTTGAAAAAGTACATTTTAATGAGTTTTTAAGCCAATTTTGGCAGGCTCTCAAAGAATCAGCGAATGTGGTAGGGGGCTGAAAATTGCTACAGAGTACCTGTAGGACATGCAGATAAGTGGTGGAAAAGCACAGGTTGCTGGGCCTTTCGGTTCCGACGCTGCCCCTGTCCTTCAATGCCACTTCTAAGTGCACTGCAGGCCCCTTGAAAAAGTACATTTGGAAGAGCTTTGAAGCCGTGCAAGCAGGTAGAAACACCATTCCAAGGGCTGTAGTATCAGACTAACAGCCTGTAACTGAGCCCAGTGTTTTTAGAGCGATTCCTACAAAATTCAGCTTTTTTCCCATTCAACTAAGGCGGCCGCTGCTTTAAGCCTATGGGGCATTCGGGACAGCTTTGGCAGGCTCTCAAAGAATCAGCGAATGCGGTAGGGGGCTGAAAATTGCTACAGAGTACCTGTATTATATGCAGATAATAAATGTAGAAGCACAGGTTTATGGGGCTTTTGGTTGAAATGCAGCAGCTTGCCTTAGATGGACTCATACCGAGAGATTGCAGCACATTTGATCAGAACCTTTTTAAGTGGTTCTCGGCTGTGCGACCAGATAGAAGCTCCATTTAAATGGCTGTAGTATCAGAGAATTAGTCTCTAACAGGATTCAGTGGCCTTGTAATGAATCCTGCAAAAACTGATTGATAAGAAAAAAAATAAAAAGATTACTGGCAGATGCAAATTCACTTCTTTTTTTTTTTATTTCTCTGGAACAGTAAGGACTAGAGAAACCATTCAAACAGTTCCTGTATCAGGGTAGTAGGTAGCAATTGTGTACCAAATTTGAGACCAATCCGTTGAAAAACAGAGTTTTTATTCAAAAAAAGCAATTGTGTTTTGTGGATTTCAATGTTAGCCTATGGGATTCTCGTCAAGTTGCGGGTTGGTGCAAAATTCGTATTTTCCCTATAAATACGAAACGCCGGGCGCTATCGTTTCAGGTAGGGCATTGTTATACAGATAAGGGTGTCATCTACACAACGAGACCGTTCCTGGGTTGTAATTCCACACCTGCGCTAAATGGGAACGTGTTATTGTGTCTGTTTTTCCGTTTTTGGTGAAAACGCCTATACGTTTCAATGGGAATCACATTAAAATTAATATTTCAAGAACCCCTGGTGCTACCACCTCATACGAGGTATCGTTGGATAGGTATGATTGCAAGCTACAAAACAACACCGCGCTCGAGTTTTTATTCGACTGCTACACTAAATAACGACCTTAAATAGGTTTCGTTTACATTTGGCGAAAAAACGTCCCGTTCGGGTTTTTTTTTTTTTTTTTGAATGAATGAATATTTAAATAACCACAGGTGGTATCAATTGAATCAAGGTATGCCTGGAAAGGTATTACTGCGAGCTACAAAACAAGACCTTTAGCACGGAAACGAGTGTGACCCTAACCCTAACCCCGAGTCGCACTAGTTTTGATGGGCCACAGCTGGAGCTGCGTGCCTGCAACGGAGAGTGGGAGAGTGGGAGAGCTGGAGAGTGGGAGAGCTTGGGAGTGGGACGGCACTTGCATCCCAGTCGGATGCTGGGCTTTGGGACGCTCCGTCCTTTTCACCGGCCATGGATGCGGCCAGGGCAGGGGGATGGATGCCTGGGACACAAGCCCAGTGCGGGGAGCTGCACGGCGGTTCGCCGGGGCCCCGCGTCCCGGGTGAACAGCGATTAATACGAAACGCCAGGTGCTGTCGTTTCAGGTAGGGCATTCATTAATTCATTCATTTATTAAATGCACGTCCCCCCCCCCCGGGTGCACGAGTGTTCTGAGCTCGGGCTGAACACTTGCTCGTCCCCCCCGCCCCCGGTGGAGCTGCACGGCGGAACAGCGATGAATTAATTAAATGCACGTCCCGTGTTCCCCCCGGGAGCACGGGCGTTATGGGTCCGGGGCGGCGGGAGCTGTCCCCGGGGCCGTGGAACCCTGCCCGGGCAAGTGGGAGCAGAGGCCGGGCTGCACTTCCGCGAGCTCGGGCTGAACACCTGCACAAGCGCCGCTGCGGAGACCCGTTAGAAGCAGCCCCGCCGGAGGCCAGCGAAAATAGCCGAGAGTTAAGCCCCTCCCCTCCCCGCCGTGGCTTCGTCAGCCACTCGCCGCTTCAAGAGGGACGGGCCTCTGGTCATGTCATGTCATAAATCACATGACCAGAGGCCCGCCCAACCTGACGTTGCGGAAGTTTGCCGAAGACACAGCGGGGAGAGGCTTAACTCTCGGCTATTTTCGGACTCGGCGAGAAGGCAGCAGCGGGACGCTCTATTCACGGCTAACTCCCCGCGGTCCCCTCTGACCGATCGGAGCCGGTTTAGCGCTCCAGGCAGTCGGATACTTTAGCGCCTCAGCAGCGGGGGCGACGACCTCTAACATTCCCCGGGGAGCTGCCCGAGTGTAAGGCCGGGACCCCCGTCTGCTGGGGGAAAAAAATACCTGCACGTCCCCCCCGTGTGCACGGGTGTTATGAGCTCGGGCTGAACACTTGCTCGTCCCCCCCGCCCCCGGGGAGCTGCACGGCGGAACAGCGATGAATGAATTCATTCAATGCACGCCCCCCCCCCCCCCCCGGGTGCACGAGTGTTATGAAGCCGGGCTATCGTTCCCCGAGCTCGGCTGAACACTTGCGGCGGTTAGCCCTGGTCCCGCGTCCCGTGTGAACAGCGATGAATGAATTCATTCAATGCACTTTCCCCCCCGGGTGCACGAGTGTTATGAAGCCGGGCTATCGTTCCCCGAGCTCGGCTGAACACTTGCGGCGGTTAGCCCTGGTCCCGCGTCCCGTGTGAACAGCGATGAATGAATTCATTCAATGCACGCCCCCCCCCGGGTGCACGAGTGTTATGAAGCCGGGCTATCGTTCCCCGAGCTCGGCTGAACACTTGCGGCGGTTAGCCCTGGTCCCGCGTCCCGTGTGAACAGCGATGAATGAATTCATTCAATGCACTTTCCCCCCCGGGTGCACGAGTGTTATGAAGCCGGGCTATCGTTCCCCGAGCTCGGCTGAACACTTGCGGCGGTTAGCCCTGGTCCCGCGTCCCGTGTGAACAGCGATGAATGAATTCATTCAATGCACTTTCCCCCCGGGTGCACGAGTGTTATGAAGCCGGGCTATCGTTCCCCGAGCTCGGCTGAACACTTGCGGCGGTTAGCCCTGGTCCCGCGTCCCGTGTGAACAGCGATGAATGAATTCATTCAATGCACTTTCCCCCCCGGGTGCACGAGTGTTATGAAGCCGGGCTATCGTTCCCCGAGCTCGGCTGAACACTTGCGGCGGTTAGCCCTGGTCCCGCGTCCCGTGTGAACAGCGATGAATGAATTCATTCAATGCACGCCCCCCCCCCCCCCCCCCGGGTGCACGAGTGTTATGGGTCCCGGCTGGAGATCCGCGAGCTCGGGCTGAACACTTGCTCGTCCCCTGCAGTGTTTTTAGAAGAATTCCCGCAGAAATCGGATTTTTTTGAGCAATTCAAATAAGAGTAACAGCATTTGCTTCCCCGGTGTCATAAATATTTTCCACCAGTAGATGGCAGCAGCCCCTAGAATTGGAGTCGGCAACCATTCAAATACTTGAAAAAGTACATTTTAATGAGTTTTTAAGCCAATTTTGGCAGGCTCTCAAAGAATCAGCGAATGTGGTAGGGGGCTGAAAATTGCTACAGAGTACCTGTAGGACATGCAGATAAGTGGTGGAAAAGCACAGGTTGCTGGGCCTTTCGGTTCCGACGCTGCCCCTGTCCTTCAATGCCACTTCTAAGTGCACTGCAGGCCCCTTGAAAAAGTACATTTGGAAGAGCTTTGAAGCCGTGCAAGCAGGTAGAAACACCATTCCAAGGGCTGTAGTATCAGACTAACAGCCTGTAACTGAGCCCAGTGTTTTTAGAGCGATTCCTACAAAATTCAGCTTTTTTCCCATTCAACTAAGGCGGCCGCTGCTTTAAGCCTATGGGGCATTCGGGACAGCTTTGGCAGGCTCTCAAAGAATCAGCGAATGCGGTAGGGGGCTGAAAATTGCTACAGAGTACCTGTATTATATGCAGATAATAAATGTAGAAGCACAGGTTTATGGGGCTTTTGGTTGAAATGCAGCAGCTTGCCTTAGATGGACTCATACCGAGAGATTGCAGCACATTTGATCAGAACCTTTTTAAGTGGTTCTCGGCTGTGCGACCAGATAGAAGCTCCATTTAAATGGCTGTAGTATCAGAGAATTAGTCTCTAACAGGATTCAGTGGCCTTGTAATGAATCCTGCAAAAACTGATTGATAAGAAAAAAAATAAAAAGATTACTGGCAGATGCAAATTCACTTCTTTTTTTTTTTATTTCTCTGGAACAGTAAGGACTAGAGAAACCATTCAAACAGTTCCTGTATCAGGGTAGTAGGTAGCAATTGTGTACCAAATTTGAGACCAATCCGTTGAAAAACAGAGTTTTTATTCAAAAAAAGCAATTGTGTTTTGTGGATTTCAATGTTAGCCTATGGGATTCTCGTCAAGTTGCGGGTTGGTGCAAAATTCGTATTTTCCCTATAAATACGAAACGCCGGGCGCTATCGTTTCAGGTAGGGCATTGTTATACAGATAAGGGTGTCATCTACACAACGAGACCGTTCCTGGGTTGTAATTCCACACCTGCGCTAAATGGGAACGTGTTATTGTGTCTGTTTTTCCGTTTTTGGTGAAAACGCCTATACGTTTCAATGGGAATCACATTAAAATTAATATTTCAAGAACCCCTGGTGCTACCACCTCATACGAGGTATCGTTGGATAGGTATGATTGCAAGCTACAAAACAACACCGCGCTCGAGTTTTTATTCGACTGCTACACTAAATAACGACCTTAAATAGGTTTCGTTTACATTTGGCGAAAAAACGTCCCGTTCGGGTTTTTTTTTTTTTTTTTGAATGAATGAATATTTAAATAACCACAGGTGGTATCAATTGAATCAAGGTATGCCTGGAAAGGTATTACTGCGAGCTACAAAACAAGACCTTTAGCACGGAAACGAGTGTGACCCTAACCCTAACCCCGAGTCGCACTAGTTTTGATGGGCCACAGCTGGAGCTGCGTGCCTGCAACGGAGAGTGGGAGAGTGGGAGAGCTGGAGAGTGGGAGAGCTTGGGAGTGGGACGGCACTTGCATCCCAGTCGGATGCTGGGCTTTGGGACGCTCCGTCCTTTTCACCGGCCATGGATGCGGCCAGGGCAGGGGGATGGATGCCTGGGACACAAGCCCAGTGCGGGGAGCTGCACGGCGGTTCGCCGGGGCCCCGCGTCCCGGGTGAACAGCGATTAATACGAAACGCCAGGTGCTGTCGTTTCAGGTAGGGCATTCATTAATTCATTCATTTATTAAATGCACGTCCCCCCCCCCCCGGGTGCACGAGTGTTCTGAGCTCGGGCTGAACACTTGCTCGTCCCCCCCCGCCCCCGGTGGAGCTGCACGGCGGAACAGCGATGAATTAATTAAATGCACGTCCCGTGTTCCCCCCGGGAGCACGGGCGTTATGGGTCCGGGGCGGCGGGAGCTGTCCCCGGGGCCGTGGAACCCTGCCCGGGCAAGTGGGAGCAGAGGCCGGGCTGCACTTCCGCGAGCTCGGGCTGAACACCTGCACAAGCGCCGCTGCGGAGACCCGTTAGAAGCAGCCCCGCCGGAGGCCAGCGAAAATAGCCGAGAGTTAAGCCCCTCCCCGCCGTGGCTTCGTCAGCCACTCGCCGCTTCAAGAGGGACGGGCCTCTGGTCATGTCATGTCATAAATCACATGACCAGAGGCCCGCCCAACCTGACGTTGCGGAAGTTTGCCGAAGACACAGCGGGGAGAGGCTTAACTCTCGGCTATTTTCGGACTCGGCGAGAAGGCAGCAGCGGGACGCTCTATTCACGGCTAACTCCCCGCGGTCCCCTCTGACCGATCGGAGCCGGTTTAGCGCTCCAGGCAGTCGGATACTTTAGCGCCTCAGCAGCGGGGGCGACGACCTCTAACATTCCCCGGGGAGCTGCCCGAGTGTAAGGCCGGGACCCCCGTCTGCTGGGGGAAAAAAATACCTGCACGTCCCCCCCGTGTGCACGGGTGTTATGAGCTCGGGCTGAACACTTGCTCGTCCCCCCCGCCCCCGGGGAGCTGCACGGCGGAACAGCGATGAATGAATTCATTCAATGCACGCCCCCCCCCCCCCCCGGGTGCACGAGTGTTATGAAGCCGGGCTATCGTTCCCCGAGCTCGGCTGAACACTTGCGGCGGTTAGCCCTGGTCCCGCGTCCCGTGTGAACAGCGATGAATGAATTCATTCAATGCACTTTCCCCCCCGGGTGCACGAGTGTTATGAAGCCGGGCTATCGTTCCCCGAGCTCGGCTGAACACTTGCGGCGGTTAGCCCTGGTCCCGCGTCCCGTGTGAACAGCGATGAATGAATTCATTCAATGCACGCCCCCCCCCCCCCCCCCGGGTGCACGAGTGTTATGGGTCCCGGCTGGAGATCCGCGAGCTCGGGCTGAACACTTGCTCGTCCCCTGCAGTGTTTTTAGAAGAATTCCCGCAGAAATCGGATTTTTTGAGCAATTCAAATAAGAGTAACAGCATTTGCTTCCCCGGTGTCATAAATATTTTCCACCAGTAGATGGCAGCAGCCCCTAGAATTGGAGTCGGCAACCATTCAAATACTTGAAAAAGTACATTTTAATGAGTTTTTAAGCCAATTTTGGCAGGCTCTCAAAGAATCAGCGAATGTGGTAGGGGGCTGAAAATTGCTACAGAGTACCTGTAGGACATGCAGATAAGTGGTGGAAAAGCACAGGTTGCTGGGCCTTTCGGTTCCGACGCTGCCCCTGTCCTTCAATGCCACTTCTAAGTGCACTGCAGGCCCCTTGAAAAAGTACATTTGGAAGAGCTTTGAAGCCGTGCAAGCAGGTAGAAACACCATTCCAAGGGCTGTAGTATCAGACTAACAGCCTGTAACTGAGCCCAGTGTTTTTAGAGCGATTCCTACAAAATTCAGCTTTTTTCCCATTCAACTAAGGCGGCCGCTGCTTTAAGCCTATGGGGCATTCGGGACAGCTTTGGCAGGCTCTCAAAGAATCAGCGAATGCGGTAGGGGGCTGAAAATTGCTACAGAGTACCTGTATTATATGCAGATAATAAATGTAGAAGCACAGGTTTATGGGGCTTTTGGTTGAAATGCAGCAGCTTGCCTTAGATGGACTCATACCGAGAGATTGCAGCACATTTGATCAGAACCTTTTTAAGTGGTTCTCGGCTGTGCGACCAGATAGAAGCTCCATTTAAATGGCTGTAGTATCAGAGAATTAGTCTCTAACAGGATTCAGTGGCCTTGTAATGAATCCTGCAAAACTGATTGATAAGAAAAAAAATAAAAAGATTACTGGCAGATGCAAATTCACTTCTTTTTTTTTTTATTTCTCTGGAACAGTAAGGGACTAGAGAAACCATTCAAACAGTTCCTGTATCAGGGTAGTAGGTAGCAATTGTGTACCAAATTTGAGACCAATCCGTTGAAAAACAGAGTTTTTATTCAAAAAAAGCAATTGTGTTTTGTGGATTTCAATGTTAGCCTATGGGATTCTCGTCAAGTTGCGGGTTGGTGCAAAATTCGTATTTTCCCTATAAATACGAAACGCCGGGCGCTATCGTTTCAGGTAGGGCATTGTTATACAGATAAGGGTGTCATCTACACAACGAGACCGTTCCTGGGTTGTAATTCCACACCTGCGCTAAATGGGAACGTGTTATTGTGTCTGTTTTTTCCGTTTTTGGTGAAAACGCCTATACGTTTCAATGGGAATCACATTAAAATTAATATTTCAAGAACCCCTGGTGCTACCACCTCATACGAGGTATCGTTGGATAGGTATGATTGCAAGCTACAAAACAACACCGCGCTCGAGTTTTTATTCGACTGCTACACTAAATAACGACCTTAAATAGGTTTCGTTTACATTTGGCGAAAAAACGTCCCGTTCGGGTTTTTTTTTTTTTTTTTGAATGAATGAATATTTAAATAACCACAGGTGGTATCAATTGAATCAAGGTATGCCTGGAAAGGTATTACTGCGAGCTACAAAACAAGACCTTTAGCACGGAAACGAGTGTGACCCTAACCCTAACCCCGAGTCGCACTAGTTTTGATGGGCCACAGCTGGAGCTGCGTGCCTGCAACGGAGAGTGGGAGAGTGGGAGAGCTGGAGAGTGGGAGAGCTTGGGAGTGGGACGGCACTTGCATCCCAGTCGGATGCTGGGCTTTGGGACGCTCCGTCCTTTTCACCGGCCATGGATGCGGCCAGGGCAGGGGATGGATGCCTGGGACACAAGCCCAGTGCGGGGAGCTGCACGGCGGTTCGCCGGGGCCCCGCGTCCCGGGTGAACAGCGATTAATACGAAACGCCAGGTGCTGTCGTTTCAGGTAGGGCATTCATTAATTCATTCATTTATTAAATGCACGTCCCCCCCCCCCGGGTGCACGAGTGTTCTGAGCTCGGGCTGAACACTTGCTCGTCCCCCCCCGCCCCCGGTGGAGCTGCACGGCGGAACAGCGATGAATTAATTAAATGCACGTCCCGTGTTCCCCCCGGGAGCACGGGCGTTATGGGTCCGGGGCGGCGGGAGCTGTCCCCGGGGCCGTGGAACCCTGCCCGGGCAAGTGGGAGCAGAGGCCGGGCTGCACTTCCGCGAGCTCGGGCTGAACACCTGCACAAGCGCCGCTGCGGAGACCCGTTAGAAGCAGCCCCGCCGGAGGCCAGCGAAAATAGCCGAGAGTTAAGCCCCTCCCCGCCGTGGCTTCGTCAGCCACTCGCCGCTTCAAGAGGGACGGGCCTCTGGTCATGTCATGTCATAAATCACATGACCAGAGGCCCGCCCAACCTGACGTTGCGGAAGTTTGCCGAAGACACAGCGGGGAGAGGCTTAACTCTCGGCTATTTTCGGACTCGGCGAGAAGGCAGCAGCGGGACGCTCTATTCACGGCTAACTCCCCGCGGTCCCCTCTGACCGATCGGAGCCGGTTTAGCGCTCCAGGCAGTCGGATACTTTAGCGCCTCAGCAGCGGGGGCGACGACCTCTAACATTCCCCGGGGAGCTGCCCGAGTGTAAGGCCGGGACCCCCGTCTGCTGGGGGAAAAAAATACCTGCACGTCCCCCCCGTGTGCACGGGTGTTATGAGCTCGGGCTGAACACTTGCTCGTCCCCCCCGCCCCCGGGGAGCTGCACGGCGGAACAGCGATGAATGAATTCATTCAATGCACGCCCCCCCCCCCCCCCGGGTGCACGAGTGTTATGAAGCCGGGCTATCGTTCCCCGAGCTCGGCTGAACACTTGCGGCGGTTAGCCCTGGTCCCGCGTCCCGTGTGAACAGCGATGAATGAATTCATTCAATGCACTTTCCCCCCCGGGTGCACGAGTGTTATGAAGCCGGGCTATCGTTCCCCGAGCTCGGCTGAACACTTGCGGCGGTTAGCCCTGGTCCCGCGTCCCGTGTGAACAGCGATGAATGAATTCATTCAATGCACGCCCCCCCCCGGGTGCACGAGTGTTATGAAGCCGGGCTATCGTTCCCCGAGCTCGGCTGAACACTTGCGGCGGTTAGCCCTGGTCCCGCGTCCCGTGTGAACAGCGATGAATGAATTCATTCAATGCACGCCCCCCCCCCCCCGGTGCACGAGTGTTATGAAGCCGGGCTATCGTTCCCCGAGCTCGGCTGAACACTTGCGGCGGTTAGCCCTGGTCCCGCGTCCCGTGTGAACAGCGATGAATGAATTCATTCAATGCACTTTCCCCCCCGGGTGCACGAGTGTTATGAAGCCGGGCTATCGTTCCCCGAGCTCGGCTGAACACTTGCGGCGGTTAGCCCTGGTCCCGCGTCCCGTGTGAACAGCGATGAATGAATTCATTCAATGCACTTTCCCCCCCGGGTGCACGAGTGTTATGAAGCGGGCTATCGTTCCCCGAGCTCGGCTGAACACTTGCGGCGGTTAGCCCTGGTCCCGCGTCCCGTGTGAACAGCGATGAATGAATTCATTCAATGCACTTTCCCCCCCGGGTGCACGAGTGTTATGAAGCCGGGCTATCGTTCCCCGAGCTCGGCTGAACACTTGCGGCGGTTAGCCCTGGTCCCGCGTCCCGTGTGAACAGCGATGAATGAATTCATTCAATGCACGCCCCCCCCCCCCCCGGGTGCACGAGTGTTATGAAGCCGGGCTATCGTTCCCCGAGCTCGGCTGAACACTTGCGGCGGTTAGCCCTGGTCCCGCGTCCCGTGTGAACAGCGATGAATGAATTCATTCAATGCACTTTCCCCCCCGGGTGCACGAGTGTTATGAAGCCGGGCTATCGTTCCCCGAGCTCGGCTGAACACTTG
>NW_026708683.1:0-39484 GCF_902713425.1 Acipenser ruthenus
AAATGGGGCCCTCTTATGCCTGTCTTTTTATGGGATGGATTGAAAATAAAGTTTTTCAACAGTACAAGAGACATACACTCATTTTATATCTTAGATACATTAACGACATATTTGGTATCTCAGATAACACTAATGAAGATTTAATGGATTTCATACATTTTATTGACCAGTCTCATCCAGCTCTAAAGTATATTATTTGTTTATTTAGCAGACGCCTTTATCCAAGGCAACTTACAAAGACTAGGGTGTGTGAATTATGCATCAGCTGCAGAGTCACTTACAACTACGTCTCACCTAAAAGACCGAGCACAAGGAGGTTAAGTGACTTGCTCAGAGTCACACAATGAGTCAGTGGCTGAGGTGGGATTTGAACCGGGGACCTCCTGGTTACAAGCCCTTTTCTTTAACCACTGGACCACACAGCACCCTATTTTTTATATTTATATATATATATATATATATATATATATATATATATATATATATATATATATATATATATATATATTTTTTTTTTGCATTGGCTGCATCAAATGTAACAAGCTATATATTGCTGAAACAAAACAACGCTTGGCTGATCGCTTCATGGAACATCTGAGAAGTATACGAATTAACACCTCTACCTTTCCTGTCACCAGACATTAACAGAAATGACCACACTATAGAAGACATTACAATTTGTGGGATGGTTCAATGCTATGGAACTAATGCTGTCCGGAAACAAAAGGAATGTGAACTTATTTTCAAACTAGGCACTTTGGAGCCATTTGGAATGAACATTCTATTCTGAAGTCATCATCATCATCATCAACATCAACATTCTGGAATTTTGTTTAAAAGACTACTTGTCTGTTTATCAGCTTCTTAAAGCACTGTTTGTTTTTGTATTCAGCCGATGAAGACAAAAAACACAGGGGATATGGTAAAAAAAAATCATGTAAAATTGAAAGTTGTACTCACAGGAAGTCCAGAAATATCTGAGTACTTCTTAGTTGGTTTGAAGGAGGGAGGGGCATCAATATTATAGTCTGGAATTTGAAGGGAAAAAAAAAGTTGCACTTAGAATGAGGTTTATAGAACGGAAAGGTTTTGTAATTTTCTAAGGATCTATACAACAGCAAGTATAAAAAAAAAAAAAATTATATACTGTACTGTAGAACAACATGGGGATGTAGAAAAATGTAAAATTGAATCGAGATGAGATTTCTTTTTTGTTGGTGGTTGAGGTTGGAGAATACAAGGGGTTCTACTGTACATTACAACTATCCAGTTTTCTTTATTCTCAGATACCAGATTTGTAGTACACAGGCGGGTCTGAGTCCACTATTTGCCCTGTTTCAAGCCTGTATTCTAATAATCCTCCCTGGGTGTCTGAGTTGCAGAGGCTTGGGTCAATGTGTCTGTTGTCTCTCCCCACCGTGGTTACTGCCTGCAGGGAAAATACCCTAATGATAAATCCTAATTCTAGAAGCCTCCAGCAAGTCTCGACGAGAGATATGCGCTATGAACGAATTGCATATAAATATTCATTGGGTCGGTTTTGAAATCGTATTATAAAAAACGAGTTATTCTATCTGCAGTCCAGTCTTTTTGTTTCACTAAGAATCAAGCCTACCCAGTATATAATTTAAAGAGACAGAGAGAGGGGGAGAAAGCTGTGGGAAGGATCATAGGGTTCCTGCAAATACAGGCTGAAATGTTAGATTGAAGGATGGTCAATTAGCTGTTCCAACTGTAGCTGGTATTCATGCATTTATTAAGCAGCTTGCTTTTTTCAGTTTGAAAGAGCAGGGTTAACCCCTTACCAATCTTTTTAAAGAGATGTAATTATTTTAGCAAGTCAGTGTTAAACTTGGGATAAGCTTATTTCTTCAATAATACAATAAAACAGAGTATTAAATCAAGGACTTATATTAAAGTGTTCGACTGCAGAGGATTTTTGGGAGACTGTGGCTTTCAAACAGGCCTGTGCTTCCTGTATGCGGACAGGGTGTTGCACCCTGGTTAAGCACTTGACGGCCAGTCAAACACCACCAGCTGAGACCAATTATCTGAGAATGTACTTATCTACAGATGAGTGGATTAAGTGAACACTATCCAAGCAAGAGTCTGTAAGCGGCTTACAGTTCGGATCGTTTAGTTGCCATGGCAATGCCCTCTCGGCAGTGAGGATTTGTTTCAGGTTCTTCCAGGTCCTGTTCTTCTTCCCGGCGGCTGCACCTCCAATCCCAGAGTGCTGCACAGACAGAGAAAAAAAATGAATAAATAAAAACAGCAAATCGGGCTCAGGTGAAAAGTGAGTTTGCTGTCTTTGCTAATTTTAAAACCACTGCATACATAGGAGGCTGTGTGAAATGTCAACCAGTCCTGGGTTTCAGAACTAACTTCAATAAAATATATTATTTAAATGATGAGGAGCCAGTAAGCCTACAGACTTTGGTGTGACTTATTCATGCTGTGATAAATGTGAACAGTTCATTGCAGCTTTACCAGGGACCTGATTGTTCAAACTCCTAGCAACTGGTCATGGTCACATCCACACGAATCCGGTACTGAACGTAACTGTTGTATTTAATAACAAGAACACGTTTGATGAACTCTGTCGCAGCTCTCGATTCCCTAAATTACTGGTGGCGCACGCACTAAACACATCATGCAGCTGCTGAATGCAAACATACCCCCGTATGCAACAGCACAGTCACATCAGACTTTTCATGGAGTAAAGTTATGCAGTAAACAGTAACGGCAAACTGTTGTAGACTTTTGTGCTTTGTTGCTTTGTCTGTCAAACGTGTTCTAGAGATGATACTGAGGTATAAAAAAAATAATAAAAAACGGTACACTGAAATATATATATTTTTGTAACTTTACAACTGTCAGATGTGCAAGACATTGCTGAACAATATGCTTTAGTAAATTACATTTTACGTTATTGCAATGTGCCCATACAAGCTGAACCATTCGGGAACTGCTGTGTTTTATTAAAATAATTTTTAAACTGTTTCAGAGCCTATTTGATATGTGTTACACACACAGTGCATTTAAATCAACGTGGGTTTTATTTCACAGGGAGATCATTCAGGTCACTCACCACGGTAATGTTTTCCTCATAGCTCTCAGTCTCAGTTCAGGTGACACAGGTTGAAACGTAATTAAAGAAAATAGTGGGTTATGGCAAAGATGTGTCTCTCCTTTCTTGTAAAGGTAAAGTAAACAATTCTGTATTTTGACGTTTCTGTTGTGGGGGGAGGGGGCTAGTGGAAATTGTGTACGTTTCAAACTTAAATCTTATTCAAGGATATATTTCCATTCGGTAATAAAAATACTATTAACTAAAAGGCTCAAAACTATAGATTGTGCATGTCCCTTGTTAGTAGCTGCCAGTCTGCTTTTCATTCAACAGTTTCCTTCAGTTTTTCTTGACAGTTTTTGTAGATTCAGTATTCGGCCGAATCTTTTGAGATGGATTCGGTATTTGACCAAATCCCAAAAACTTGGATTCGGTGCATCCCTAATATATAGACATATTACATAATATGCATCCTCAAAAAATGGTAACAAATTAAATAAACAAATTTGAGAATAAATCTGTGTACATACAGGTATATCATATACATACAAAACTATACAACTGAAACAATGTAAAGAAGTATCAACATTTTTTTTAATAAACAGGTTTATATTGCCTACATAAAAAAGTGCAACCGAAGCTAAGCGTTTATATACAGATACTACAATCGAAATGACATGAATAAATAAACATTTGAACAGAATGGGCTTCATTTACAATTGCTTACAAAGTCTAAGTGCTGACACAAATCACACAGACACTGAGCTTTTCAAAATATGCAGTGCACTTACCACATTGTCCATCTTTGCTGCAATATTGTTTGCCTGACTTATGAGACACCTTGTCGAACACATGAACCAAAAAAGAACTCATTTGTATACAGTTCTCCCCAGTAATAATGTGATTTCAATTGCCGGTTTCTTTGAGGTACAACTCCGATAGCAAATTAAAGAGGCCACACTCTACTAGTATATTAATGTCATACGCTGACACCCCAGGGTATCTGTGATCTGGTCAAGCGAAGTACCCTTTAGAACCTCCCTATATTTACTCCAAGAAAAGAAAAATGCCCTTTTAGGGTTATAGAGTTCTCTGGTAGCAAGTATGTCCAATGGAGCTTATGTCCCTGCAGTTGAAGCTAATTTTGGAATATGTAAACAATCTGCCTTACGGGAATGCAGAGCACACAGAATGCTAAACTATGGAAAAATGTAAGAAGCAGGACATCAAGGAATATGATTTTAGTACAAAACTGAAAAGGGTGCAAGACACTGCAGCTTTAAAAATAGCTACTACTGTAACTCAATTGTGTGGATTCCTGTAACCATTAAATATCACCACGTATTAGTGATCACATGCATTTTAGTTGAATCAATTTACATGATATTTCAATTCAATACTTAAACATTTACAGAAAGGGCAATCAGGAAAGAGTTGGAGCGTTGACTACTTAATGAATGCAGACTGAGTGCAGTTAATGTTAATAAAAATATATAGCTCTTAGGGATGAGCAAGTAATGATAAGTAAACAATATAATTTTGATCAAAATTGTTTGCATAAATCCATTAGGGGCAGAGTGTAGCAGGGGGACTGGCTAATTAATGGTTACACTGTGGTGTACCAAACAAGATAAACAAGATCTTATTGTATTACTTGTATTGTAACGCTTGAAATGTTTTTGCTTACGATTGTAAGTCGCCCTGGATAAGGGCGTCTGCTAAGAAATAAATAATAATAATAATAATAATAATAAATACATCAAGTTTTCAGATAAAAAGCCACTGATGGGAGTAAAATAAAATATTCTTAAAAGAGCAAGCAGCTTCAAATAAGATTTAAACAGTTTTTAATTCTCCCTGGGTTTATATGGTATTTGCAATAGTCCGGAGTACCGTTTCTTAAATTAGTTTTATAGTTTTTTTGGAGTACTTCATTTAGGTAAGCGACACAGTAATAGTTCTGCATCAGGGGATGATAAAGCATGCATATATTGTTGGATGAGTAACTAATCACAATGCCAGTGTGGGCAATTTATTGTTCTCAAAAAATAAATACGTAACACAAGTTTACAAAGATAGTAAATAATGCTGGAGGGGAAAAGCTTGAACTTGCCTTGTTCTAATGTTATTTTTATGGTACTGGGAAACCTTATCTGCTGACCGTGTTCCTCCATTTGTCACTCTACACAGTGAACACATTCACTTCCTTGATTTAGCACCAACATTCAAACTATTATCATCCACTCCAATCATACAATAGACATTTTGGATTGCGTTTGGCTATAATCCTATAAAATCTTGATTTTAAACAAAAATATTGAATCTGTGTATGTGTGCACTGGTTATTACTGCGATCTGCTGAAAAGAAATGGAAGAGAACCAAACTCCCTGCTGCCCTAGACCTCTACCGCTCTCTCCTCTCCTCCTTCTCTACTCTCTCCTCTGCTAAATGTTCTTATTTCCAATCTATAATCCAAACCTCCACTAACAACCCACGTAAACTATTCTCTACCTTCTCCTCCCTCCCCCTCCCCCTCTCTATCTCCTGTCATGACTTTGTCCCTTTCTTCTCTTCTAAAATCTCCGTAAACTCTAACACTTTTCCCCGCTCCAACCCCTACACCCACTGCATCCTCTACTAACTTACCCTCCTTCTCCATCTTCTCTCCCCTCTCAGACTCTGACCTCTCCTCCCTGTTCCGGGGTCACAAACCCATCACATGTGCCCAGGACCCCCTCCCCACTCAGCTCTTTCAAGCTGCTGCTCCTGCTCTACTTCCCTTCATCTCCTCCCTTCTCAACACCTCTCTCCTTTCTGATCTCTTTCCCTCTGCCTTCAAACAAGCCTCTATCACTCCCCTCCTCAAAAATCCTACCCTCGACCCCACCTCCCTCCAGAGCTACCGTCCTGTCTCCCTCCTACCCTTCCTCTCCAAAACGGGCTGTACACTGCCAGCTCTCTGCTTTCCTGTCCAACCACTCTGCCTGACCCTCTCCAATCTGGCTTCCGCTCTGCTCACTCCACTGAAACAGCCCTCCTGTCTGTCACCAACTCACTAAACTCTGCCCGACCTGCCTCTCTCTCCTCTTTACTAATTCTCCTCAACATCTCAGCTGCCTTTGACACTTGTGATCACTCTATTCTACTATCCTCTCTCGCTGACCTGGGAATCTCTGGCACTGCTCTGGCCTGGTTCTCCTTCTACCTCTCCAACCGCACTTACCAGGTAACC
This sequence comes from Acipenser ruthenus, assembly GCF_902713425.1. Classification (NCBI taxonomy): domain Eukaryota; kingdom Metazoa; phylum Chordata; class Actinopteri; order Acipenseriformes; family Acipenseridae; genus Acipenser; species Acipenser ruthenus. Next base: position 6,304 of record NW_026708683.1, read on the forward strand.
TGGCGTGGAGCAACCTCCACACCTCGCCCTCTCTCAACAGGATTCCCCCAAGGGTCAGTCTTGGGTCTTCTCCTGTTCTCTCTCTACACCCGCTCCCTGGGCCCCCTCATCGCATCCTATGGTTTCTCATACCATTTCTATGCTGATGATACTCAGATTTTCCTTTCCTTCCCCACCTCTGACTCCACCATCCCCTCCTGTATCTCTACCTGTCTGTCTGCTATCTCCTCCTGGATGCACTCGCATCACCTCAAACAACCTCTCTAAATCTGACCTCCTTTTCTTTCCCTCCTCCTCCTCCCCCTCCTCTGATCTCTCTATCGCTTGTCCTCTGGAATCTACCACACTCTCTTCCTCCTCCTCAGCTAAGAACCTCAGAGTCACCCTGGACCCCTGCCTCTCTTATTCCCAGCACATCTCCACTCTGGCACGCACTCGCCGATTCTTCCTGAGCAACATACGAAGAATCCGACTCTTCCTCACCAACTACACCTCCCAGCTCCTGGTCCAGGCCCTGGTACTCTCCCGCCTAGACTACTGCAACTCCCTCCTGGCTGGCCTCCCTGCGTCCGCCACCCATCCGCTCCAGCTCACCCAGAACTCAGCTGCTCGCCTGGTGTTCTCTCTGCCTCGCTTCAACCACGCAACTCCACTGCTTAGCTCACTCAACTGGCTCCCGATTACCACTCGCATACAGTTCAAGACTCTTGTACTCGCCTACAGATGCCTTGATCGGACTGCACCGTTACCTCCAGACCCTCATCTCTCCCTAAACCCCCACTCGACCTCTCCGCTCCTCCTGCACTAGAAGACTGGCTCTACCTCCTCTATGCTCCCCTGCCTCTAGAGCCCGCTCCTTCTCCACCCTCGCCCCGCAGTGGTGGAATGACCTACCTACAGATGTCAGGACTGTCCAGTCCCTGACCATCTTCTGGCGCCTCCTCAAGACTCACCTCTTCAGACAGCACCTGTAGAAACTGCTCTTTTCCATCTGGACACTTATCACTCTTCCTTAAATGCACTTTACTTGCTCTTATCTGCTCCCTATTTTACTGCATTTAACCCTGTACTTTAGAGTACTGTAATCTGTCAAGTGACATTTAATCTGTAGTATTTTGTATTTAATTATATCCTGATGTAACTAACACTGACACTGTTATCTGCTCCGTTATTGAATCGTATTTTGTCATTTACTTGTACTTGCTAGAACCAAAGTGATTGTATTTTATCTTGCTCTTAATTGTATTAATACTTGTACTGATTCTTGAAATGTATTTTTGTCTACGACTGTATGTCGCCCTGGATAAGGGCGTCTGCTAAGAAATAAAATAATAATAATAATAATACTGCTAAGTAGTGTACTTACTACAAAGTTTGGGTCCTTGAAAGATTGTGGTTTGGCTGTTGGTTCAACTGGTGCTGTGCTGGGATCTGCAGCCATAGTTTTAATTTCTCCAGATGGATCCACAGTCAATGGCAGCTGGGAAAAAATAAATAACATTGAAAAATGATTTGCAATAACTTTGCTAAAAGGGACACTATTACAAGCAAAATAATTCAATGCGTGTTCAGTTAAAGTGTTGACATAAGTGACACACATTCAATTCAGCAGGACTTTCACTGTGCTTTCACCATTCAGTTTGATAATTCCCTTTCATGAGTTTAAGCTTCAAAAATAAAATATTGACTTGAGCTGTCAAACTCAAGTGCACTGATGCTTTTACAGCACAATGCTTTGTGATCAATACAAAAATCTATTCAAACACACCATTAAATAAAACCCTGCACTTATTCAATAAAACTTGAAATGCTGACCTACTGATGCTTGAGAGGGGCAGGCACCCACATTTTACCGAAAGAAAGTGGAATTTAAAATCGTTAATGTCAATAACCGAAACAATGGAAGATAATGAAAGAAAGAGAATGCTGCTGAGAATTCTGTCAGTGAAATAATCCAGAATTTCTAACTCCGAATTTATCACAGAAGACAGAAGGTGAGAGAAAAAAGGGACTTATCCCACAGCCTTCACCATCAGCCACACTCAGTCTTCTGATAATTAGGTAGGTGCTGGTTGACAGACAGAGAAGCCAATTTACTTTCTAGTCAAGGATGACTGTCTACCCACAGCATGATTACTAAATCTAAGAGACAAGAGGCATTTTCAACTTTTTTTTTTATCATAAGAGACAGATCGAGATACTGCCATTCATTTTAATCCTCAAACCTGAGTAAATTATCTTCACATCAGTAAATAATAGGATTGAGATGTCAGATACAGTATATAGGTAAATACAAGTTCTAGTGTGACGATATGTGAATCAGCCACTGTTTAGATTATTAAAAAAAAGACCATATTCTAACATCTGAATTCCCTTTAAATGAGATCCCTATGTTGCATCTCAGTGGCACTACACAGCAAATACAAATACCAAAGGCTGTCACTGCATTTATGTGACCAAATGAGCAACACACGTCCCATCCCCAATCACCACACACAAATTATCAGGGATACAGATCCCAGTTACAGAAGCACAGACACTTTACAGCATTATTAATTTGAAGCATTTTGTTGTAGTGATAAAGACGTTAGGCCGGTGTTACGATGAGTCCTGTACCCCCTTGATATGGTGCATCCCCGAGCAATCACCAACATTTCGCGCTTGTGCAGATCTCTCTAGATTGGTTTGGAGTATGCGCATATTTCTTTAATAGAAGTCTGCGTGTGTGTGGCCGTGAACGTCCATTTTCTCCACTATTGCTGTGCTTACAAAAACGGTAGTAATGTTGCTCAACTACCCGAGCTACTTCGAGTCTTATTTAACGATGTATTTATTTTATTTCTTTTACTGCGGTTTTATTTTAATAATGCAAATGTACAATTTAAAACACACACAGCAGCAGCATATAACAATATTTTATCACCAAGTTATAAAAGAAAAAGGAATCGTTAATAGAAATTTAAAGGGAATCATACTTTTTAAAAAGCTGCAATGCTGTAAATGTTAAGAAATTCATTATTTGGGAAAAATACAAATTGTAAAGCAGTAAGAAATAAAGAAATGCTGCGATATTAAATCATGTTTTGTTTTTCACAGCACCAGAGAAGCTGAAATATTTCGTATCCCCAACCTTAAAGGTTTTCTGAACGTAATAGGATTTTCTAGTACTATACCAGATGAGTTCAGGGGGTCCAGTTTTGGTCATACAGGTCATTTGTATTCTCTAGGGGTACCCCCATATTTTATTACATGGGGGATACCATATTTTTCAGCTGAAATATTCCGTATCACCTGTTGAAGCCTTTCTAAATGCAATAGGATTCTAAGTTTGTACCTGATGTGTTCAGGGGGTCTAGACATGCTCATACAGGTAATTTCTATAGAGGGGACACCCCCCTTTGTGTACCAGCAGAGAAATAAGTGGCCCAACACTTGCTAATTATGCAAGTATGAGAATTGCATTTCACACTTAGACTGAATATGAAGCGAATAAGAAGCCAACTTCAGCCACGTCAAATAATAAATGATGAAGTTTTAAGAACTTTTCAGTAAAGAAGAAAGTTAAAGGTGTGTTAAATATTACAACTTTTGTGCTATAGAATTTGGTCCCCCATTAAATAATAGATAAAAAGTATACACATTAAGTAAGTGTCTAGTTCTGATAACACAACTAATTAACTCACCCCAGTATTAAAGTTTCACCCCCACTAGTATGCTTGATTTCTGCACATTAACCATGATTTACTCATTATATATGCTAACTTAGATTTTGTTAGATTGAGAAGCTATCTTGTGTATTGCTTACAAAAAGCATTTGTAATCTAATACTGGAATCCAACTGCATTTAGAAACTATGGCAGGGAATACAAATATTTCAGCTTCCCTGCCTGTGAAAAACAAAACATGATTTAATATCTCAGCATTTCTTTAATTTTTTCTGCTTTACATTTTTTATGTTTCCCAAATGATATTTGGCGTCCCCTGTCAGTTTAATTTTACCTTTGAGAAGATGGGACGCCAAATATTATAGTATACCAGCTATAATATTTGCCATCCCCCTTAAGAGATGCCAAATATTATAGCTGGTATACTATAAAATGTGGCATCCCCTGTGTTCTCAAGGGGGGGGGGGGATGCCAAATATTATAGTTGGTACATAAGGGGGGTGTCCCCTCTATAGAAATTACCTGTATGAGCATGTCTAGACCCCCTGAACACATCAGGTACAAACTTAGGATCCTATTGCATTTGGAAAGGCTTCCCCCATGTAATAAAATATGGGGGTACCCCTAGAGAATACAAATGACCTGTATGACCATAACTGGACCCCCATGAACTCATCTGGTATAGTACTAGAAAATCCTATTACGTTCAGAAAACCTTTAAGGCTGGGGATACGAAATATTTCAGCTTCTCTGGTGCTGTGAAAAACAAAACATGATTTAATATCGCAGCATTTCTTTATTTTTTACTGCTTTACAATTTGTATTTTTCCCAAATAATGAATTTCTTAACATTTACAGCTTTTTAAAAAGTATGATTCCCTTTAAATATTATTATATGCTGCTGTGTGTGTTTTAAATTGTACGTTTGCATTATTAAAATAAAACCGCAGTAAAAGAAATACATCGTGAAATAAGACTCGAAGTAGCTCGGGTAACTGAGCAACATTACTACAGTTTTCGTAAAAACAGCAATAGTGGAGAAAATGCGCGTTCACGGCCACACACACGCAGACTTCTATTAAAGAAATATGCGCATGCTCCAAATCAATCTAGAGAGATCTGCACAAGCGCGAAATGTTGCTGATTGCTCGGGGATGCACCATATCAAGGGGGTACAGGACTCATCGTAACACCGGGAACATTCAACAGTGCGGGCGGCGTTTGGGTCGACCAATACTGGCTCAATCACATTATATGCCATAAAACAATTGCGATAACTTAAAAGATCTGCTTGAAATAAATAAATAAATAAATAAATAAAAAGGAGGCTGTGCGGTCCAGTGGTTAAAGAAATAGGCTTGTAACCAGGAGGTCCCCGGTTCAAATCCCACCTCAGCCACTGACTCATTGTGTGACCCTGAGCAAGTCACTTAACCTCCTTGTGCTCCGTCTTTCGGGTGAGATTTAATTGTAAGTGACTCTGCAGCTGATGCATAGTTCACACACCCTAGTCTCTGTAAGTCGCCTTGGATAAAGGCGTCTGCTAAATAAACAAATAATAATAATAATAAAATAAAAAATACGTTCTAAATCAGGGGGTTTCATGGGGGAATATAGCAAGGACATGATGTAGGCGATATGTGGGGCTATTCCACTGGCTAATACAATCTCTATGTACACAAGCCTCTGAAATCGTTGAAGGTGAATCAGGAACTGGCGGCAATATCACAACAACTTTATCTTGAGAACGCTCTCTGAAAGGCAAGCGTACTGTACCTGCTGCACCTCAGTGCTAGCCGTAGTAAATGTGAGTTTTTTCTTCTTGTTGAAGAAAGCTGCAGCCGCTCCAACGTTGTTGTTTGCAGGACTCGCCGGCCGCTTCTTCCCCCGAGCCTGAGACGCCTGGTTTGCGGGTGGTTTGATGCTGGAATTGGGAGACGCAGGAGTCACCAGATCAGTCGTTACCAGCATCGCTGATAACGACACCTGGCCCGTGGAACATATCTCATCCATTTACGATCTGATGAGAAATATCGATTAAAAAACTACAGATTGTCAACTCACACTGAACACACGCGCACGGAGGTACCCTGTAACCGGAAATGCACAGTTAATAACAGATAAACGTCATCAGCTTGCGACTTTCAGAACCGCTTCTGATTTATGGAAATACAAGTTCTGAAACAATTGTAAAAATGTATTTTATTTTACTCTCATGACCACCAGTCTTGTTTCTTAAATCGGTAAATGTGTTGTTAAGTGTATTTTACGAGTGAAGATATTAAATAACAAACCGTAGGTGTGATTCGCCAGGAAATATAGTATAATTATTACATTATTTTAATTCTGCTATATCATTTTTAGAATCTTTTAAAACTATTCTCTATATAACCACAGATTAATTATTGGATTGTTTTAACTAGACCAAAAAAATAAATGTTTATAGCTACAGAGGAAATCCTGGTATAGGTATCAGATTTTGACAAGGTAGCAACATTTTACATTTATAAATGTCATATTTTTCTACCGGTAGCAAAAATTAACATTACACTGGTATCTTACCACTAATTTCTCTTCACTGCATATTTATGAAATACAAACTGATCTGTAGAATAATTAGTTTATTGCATGAGTAGATGAGACTATTCCAACCTTAAAAAATGTAAGTGATTTTTCATGTATTTATTTATTTAATAATATTTTAAGTATTATCCAAAATAGCAATTATTTTGCAACAGGACTGGGTGTTTGGGAGGACAATATATTTCTGCACTAATACAAGTTCATAATCATAACCTAAGAAGTGCAAAACACAAGGGATACACACCCAGCTTTCTTTAACCTAGCATGATACCAGATGTCATTTCTGAAAATACCTGTTGGCTGTTACATGAGTTTCTTTCAAAACTGCACTTATGAAACCTACATAGCAAAAAAAAATATGAGACCCCTCTTGTTTATTATTTGTTTTGATTCCCCAAACAAAAGCGCTGGCTTATCCTATTCATAGCCTCCTGCTGCTTCTTTTCCATCCTTTAAGAACTTCTTTATAAACAGCTGCTGTAGCTAATCCTCAAGTTACTGGTACATATCATTTAACAACAATCATCTTCAATTCTAACATATAAATGACCAATTTGCAACATAGAAAGATGAATCTAATGTTGATTATATTTGTTGTAACAAGGAATTTCATGCGGTGCATTACACTTACAGGAAAACACAAAACAGTGTATTCTAGATAGTAGCAGATTTAAACGTAACTACAATTTCTTTTCTATGACTCTCAGTGTTTTTGTTGCTGCTCTATCTGCAGCCACCGGCGTACCTCTGTGACCTGTCTGTAAAGGTTCTGTAGTAATTTAACAGTTTAACATGCTTATGCTACTCACTGTATTAGTATACCATGTATTTAATGTGGTAGTTTTTACAGCGCTTTACCATACTTATATGTGATTGATCATGCTTGCATTTATAGTTTTATAAGGGATTGAAGTTAAAAGACAAAAACAGACTAAACTCTAGGCTATAAGGTAATACACAGGAAGCCAGTGAAGTCGAATTAAAAAATGAGGCAGTGTACTTCTTGTGGGTTAGAATTCACAATATCAGATTGAGTTATGCTATTTACAGATTTTGATTTCCATTACATGAGAGTAGATGTTAAAACTTCATGCTGATTTGAACTTGGCTCTCGCCAAGATAAGCACCAACTAAGACGTAGCTTCACAGTAAACTAATGTGATCCATATGCGTCTCCATTCATTTGCGCTTCCTTCCATATGATGATGTAGATATCCTTCTGTCTGGTGTTGATGGCTGAAGTGTAATGCTGGCTCCAGGGATCAGCTTATTGCCTCCCTAGCGTATCAGCACACGCAACGGCTGCGATGCTGGCTCCGGGGATCAACCACAGTGCGCTCCCCAGCGCATCAGCATGACAACCGTCTGGATTGAGCTAAGTAGGGTACGTCTCTGGGGTCTTCAAGTGGGCACCTTCCATCCTCGGTGTTTCGTCGACTAGCCCACGACACCTCAAGAGGGCTCGACGGTGATTCTGGCGTCCCAGCATCACCCCCCTCCGTCCCCCACTCAACTCAGCCCAGCTTACTTACCCGTACATCAGCTTTCCTTTCTATTGTACTTGAGATCCCCAGCCAGAATCTTTCCGTCTAAACCACAGCCAGTTGCTGCTCCTCTCTGCTGCTTCAGATAAGTTCTTCACTATGCAACGCAACTCTTGGCCACTGAATCCGACGTCTCTGAGAAACCGGGTTGTAGAGTTTGCCACAAATCCTCGACAACCCACTTCCACTGGGTAAACCCGGACTGAATAAGGGAGAAAAGCAGGATGATGGCACTCATTTAATCTTTGTTTTGCATAAAAAAATAAATGTTCAATTTGAGGAGAATAAATATTTGCATCTCATTTCCATTATTTCGCAGAAAGTCTTAATTTTAGCCTATGGAATGGTAGAATGGCTTTGAGCAACAACCCTTCTGAAGCACTCTTAAGAGGCAATTAACTTTTTGAGGCACTCAAGAGTAAGAAAGCCTGTCCACCTCTTTTAGTCATACCAGTAACACTAACATCTTATTCTGCATTCATTATTCATGATGTAGCATTGGGACTTAAAAAAGTGGTGTCATCTCAGGGCAGCAGTGTGGAGTAGTGGTTAGGGCTCTGGACTCTTGACTAGAGGGTCGTGGGTTCAATCCCAGTGAAGGACACTGCTGCTGTACCCTTGAGCAAGGTACTTTACCTAGATTGCTCCAGTAAAAACCCAACTGTATAAATGGGTAATTGTATGTAAAAATAATGTGATATCTTGTAACAGTTGGAAGTCGCTCTGGATAAGAGCGTCTGCTAAGAAATTAATAATAAATTAATAATAATATGAAGTGCTTATTGCCCAGTTATAAGCAATCTGTATGTGCAGTCAGGACCTAAAGCTTTGCAGGCATTGACTCAATGGATATGGAAGCACTTTATAATTACAGCCACTAATATATAATATATATATACTGTATATATGTATATATATATATATATATATATATACACATACAGTCACCTCCAAAATTATTGGCACCCTTGATAAAGATGAGCAAAAAAGACTGTATAAAATAAATAATACCAGTACTGAGCTATATTGTAATTTTCCAGCATGTGGGATATATTTGACTTTATTAATGATTCAATGAAATCAACCAAAATTACACATTTCTCACATTATAAATTTATTTCCAAGAAAAATGAAGTGTCACAATTATTGGCACCCTTGTTTTCAGTACTTCGTGCACCCTCCTCTTGCAAGGATAACGGCACTGAGTCTTTTTCTAGAATGTTTAATGAGACTGGAGAACACACTGGGTGGGATCTTAGACCATTCCTCCATACAGAATCTTTCCAGATCTTTGATATCCTTCGGTCTGCGCTTATAGACTGCCCTCTTCAATTGAAACCACAGGTTTTCAATGGGGTTCAAGTCTAGAGACTAAGATGGCCATTGCAAAATGTTGATTTTGTGGTCAATTAACCATTTCTTTGTGGATTTTGATGTGTACTTGGGGTCATTGTCTTGCTGGAAGATCCACTTGCAGCCAACTTTCAGCCTCCTGGCAGAGGCAGCCAGGTTTTTGGCTAAAATGTCCTGGTACTGGGTAGAGTTCATGATGCCATTGACCTTAACAAGGGCCCCAGGACCAGTGGAAGCAAAACAGCCCCATAACATCAAAGATCCACCACCATATTTTACAGTAGGTATGAGGTTCTTTTCTGCACACGCATCCTTCTTTCGACGCCAAACCCACCGCTGGTGTGCGTGGCCAAAGAGCTCTATTTTTGTCTCATCTGACCATAGCACCCAGTTCCAATCAAAGTGCCAATGCCAATACAAAAAGGCCTTTTTCTGGGAACAAGTAATGGGTTAACAACTTACAGCTGTTCTGCAGCAATGGAAGTAAATTAAGCCTTGAAAGTTGATGCTAACAATTCCTACAGGTGTCCCAACTTTTGTTGATTACTTACAAACCCTCTGTCTGTATAAAAGCAGTGTTGGAACAGACTGTCTTACTACACCCTCTGAAGCATTATTTGGACAGTATTGTACTGCAGGAAGTAGTATATTGCTCTCATAATGGCGAGAAAAAGGCAATTAACAAAGGAAGACAGACAGACCATTATAACCCTTAAAAGTGTAGGTCTTTCCTTTAGAGAAATTGCAAAGAAAGCCAAGGTGTCAGTGAGTACAGTTTCCTACACCATCAAAAGGCACTTGGAAACTGGAGGAAACTCTGACAGGAAGAGGTCTGGCAGACCCAAAGCCACAACAGAATCAGAAGACAAGTTTCTGAGAGTCAACAGCTTGCGTGATAGGCGTCTCACAGGACAACAGCTTCAAGCACAGCTTAACACTGGTCGCAGTAAGCAAGTCTCAGTTTCAACTGTGAAGAGAAGACTTCGAGCTGCAGGTTTGACAGGTCAAGTGGCAGTAAGAAAGCCATTGCTAAGATGGCAAATTAAGAAAAAGAGGCTTGCCTGGGCCATGAAGCACCACCAGTGGACTACTGAAGACTGGAAGAAGGTCTTATGGACCAATGAATCAAAATTTGAAATCTTCGGTTCATCACACAGGGTTTTTGTACGCCGTTGAGTAGGCGAAAGGATGGTTCCTCGGTGTGTGACACCAACTGTCAAACATGGAGGAGGAAGCATGATGGTCTGGGGCTCTTTTGCTGGATCCAGAGTCGGCGACTTGCACAGAGTGAGTGGCACCCTGAACCAAAACTGCTACCACAGCATTTTGCAGCGCCATGCAATACCCTCTGGTATATGCCTAGTTGGTCAGGGGTTCATCCTACAGCAAGATAATGACCCATACCTCCAGGCTATGTCAGAACTACCTTAGAAGAAAAGAACAAGACGGTAGGCTTCAAATCATGGAATGGCCAGCACAGTCTCCAGACTTAAACCCCATCGAGCTGGTTTGGGATGAACTGGGCAGAAGGGTGAAAGCAAAGCAACCTACAAGTGCAACACATTTGTGGGAATTTCTGCAACAGTGTTGGGAAGAACTTTCCGAACAATATTTGATTTCCATTGTAGAAATAATGCCACGAGTGTGTTCGGCTGTTATATCTGCAAAAGGTGGCTACTTTGATGAGTCAAAAATTTAGATTCAATTTTGTTAAACAAAACGATTCCATGATTTCTTTTTTATCTCCAATTGTTTATTTGTTCTATGCTTTAATTTCAGAGTACATTGAGTCATTAAACTGCGTAAATTTCAATAAAAACTGGAAAAATGGAGGTGTTCTAAAACTTTTGACCGGTAGTGTGTATATATATATATATATATATAAATATATATATTCCCCTTTTACGTTTTTGACTGTTCTTTAAATGTATAAAATTCTGTGTTGCAGGATTTCTAACATAATACAGTATAGCAGTCTGATTCTAGGTATGGAATGCCATAAGATGCATCCTAATGCATTGAATTGCATTGTTGGCAGGCATGCTAGGTAGGTCATAAAGTATTCCCTTTAATTATTATTATTATTATTATTATTATTATTTATTTCTTAGCAGACGCCCTTATCCAGGACGACTTACAATTGTTACAAGATTTCACATTATACAGATATCACATTATTTTTACATACAGTTACCCATTTTATACAGTTGGGTTTTTACTGGAGCAATCTAGGTAAAGTACCTTGCTCAAGGGTACAACAGCAGTGTCCCCCATTGGGGATTGAACCCACAACCCTCCGGTCAAGAGTCCAGAGCACTAACCACTACTCCACACTGCTGCCCTAACCATGTGTGCTTAAATCACATAACAGGACTTGTGTCATCCCCTAGGCTTCTCTTTATAATTCATAGAAAGGGCCAGATGGAAAGCGGTGTTGTCTTCCTGTCCCCATCTGAATACAGAAACATGCCTAGGTATTCCCATGATGTCACCCAGCCCTTGCTGCAATAGTGAGGTGAACTAATGCCAGTTAAACTTCCCCAGACCATGACACCTCTTCCAGTAGCCCACTTGGCAACCCTTCCATCTTTTACAAATAGGGTAAAATATGATTCGTCAGACCACACAACCTCCTTCTATTGGTCGACTCCCCAATGATGCAGGTGGGTTTTCTTGTACTTCGCACACCTGCATCACTTCGCAAGCCCACAGTGCTTCACTTCAAATTATTTTTAGATGAAATTCTTGCTGGAATAGTTTCAATACTAAATAATGTTACTGTAAAATAACCCTATGATAACTAATTAAATAGTTGTTGTGTTTTATACTGAAAATACATTAAAACAAGTAATCCCAACATTGGTATGCTGTTCTTCAATTTTCACTGGAGTTATCTTTCTTTACAGGTCTGCAGTGTTAAAAGTGTTAAACAGTATTTGCAGATACGGCACTCTAAATTAGCTTGTTGCTGATCCAAAATGACAGGGACCCTGTAACCAAGTGTGTTTTAATGATTCCCTCTCCACAGCACCCTGTCTTCTCTCTACAACCTGGGCTGAATACTCTGTGTGAGTCATTATCTTCCATTTAGAGCTCACTCCTCTAGCTATATGACTGTATGTTCAATTTCTTTATCTGCTTTGAGTCTTCTATAAAGCACCGCTGGATTTTTCACTTCCTTCATTGTGTTGAAAGTGCTCCTTCAAATAGCTCACTTTAAGGGTTACACAATACAGAAAAATGTAGATTTAGAGTAGCAGTAAAATATGAAACCGGTCTAATTACAGAAAATTATAGTATAATTTTTTGACAAAATAAAATGTCATGTTTTATAATTGCAACAAAGAGGAACATAAAGCCCATAGGTCACCAAATCATTCAGATGAAGCCCTTGAAAATATGCAGGCTCTTTGTTCTAGCTTTATATTATGCTATTGCCCTTACCAAAAGAGATTATGGGAAAACAGTTTGTAACGATTGCAGGTACAATGGTAGGTATGATATGTGATTGGTGTACTGGTCATTGTAGCACTATGGTACCATATCAATACAATGTGTGTTCCAGGGCTTAAACGCACACTAGCCCTGCATCCAATCCCAGGATTGATTGAGAGGATGAGGATGGATTCCGGTCACTTTTTGCTAGTGTAAACACTTCTGAGCACGTTCTGGAATCTGTCCTCTTATTCTCTCAAATGCTGAGTTGGTATTCCGGACTGAGCGGACAAGAGGATGGATTCCGATCACTTTTTTCAGTGTAAATGCACAATAATTCCAGATGTATTCTGGAAAGATTGCAGAACTCCAACTCCAACTTGTACATCTAAAAAAGTAAGTGTAATGCATTTGTATATTTTGCATATTAAGTATTGATAATATGTTTGATATATCAAATTAACAGTGGTGGCTGCATGTTTTTTGTTATGTAGTTTCATTTTTCGATGTGTAGCGACTACTGGCTAAATCTGTCACTACAGCAGGGCGTCAGCTTTTTTTTTTTTTCCTCAAAAGTACACATGCTCAGAGTCTGCTCCTGTGATAAGTACCCCCAAAGATATTGGGTGCGTTTACAGAGATCATTGTGCATAGATTCTGTGCAAAATCTGACCAAGATGGAGAGCCAACGGAGGCGTAAGAAAGTTTGCTGGTTTGTGCTGTTTTTCGCCATGTTAAAAAAAAAAATGCATCAAACTTTTGAAGTAGAGTTCACATTTGCCCAAAGCCTTTTCAAGAAAACGGCAACATTAGCAAATTATGACAATATGTAATTATTATGAAAAATTATATTTTCTGAGCACTGTCCCGTGCCGCTGTTTCAAGCATGTATAAATACAACGTTCTGGTACACTGTCCCAGAATCTTATTGGAAAGATTCCGGAACACTAGTGTAAACACACCTAGTGTCTCATCCCTTGTTTCAGATGAAAATAATAACAGTCTTCACTAGTGATGTACACCAGCATTTGAGGATCAAAACAGAGAAGGATTTGAAAAAGTACAGTACATTCAAACCCAACCCTAAGAAAATGCCAAGATCATGCTCCACGTATATTGCTCACATGAGAACATGGCAAACCAGACTGTCACTAACAGAATAGGAATTGATTTGTATCTATTCTGTAAAAAATCCTAATTAGTCCTGAATTACAGAGAAAGCAATGAGTAAAAATTGTGTTTCTTTAAAAATGACCCATCCATTCTTTCTAACTGCTACTTGTTCAATAATGAAATTCAATTGATTGTTCATTTGGTAATTGGATTTGTTTTTGCTCCTTTGTTACGCTTAGTTCAAACAGTTAAAATGTTTGTCTCACGTTGTGGGAATGTTGTCATGAGTTCCTCTGAGTTTGCCTACACAAATGGCAGGGTTTCACGCAGTTTAGAAAATCAAAATGCTCTCTCCACTGTCATGACTTGTGACACAGCACACACATACCGGCACACTCACGCTATAGGAAGTGCACTCCTAAAACATTGTACCACTTTAAATCATGGGTAAAATGCCTTCTCGCGCTAAAAAGCTGTAAAGTTGACGAAAAATTCAGTTTTTTGAGCTTGGAAACATAGTAAAAAGCCATTCCTTATGTTTATGAGACTTCAGCAATGAAAATCCTGTGATGTAATCTTTCGCAACTTTCAACTATAACTAAAGGCTGTACCAAGCAATCCTTTATTATCTGAGATTTGCTGGAAGTAGCCCAGGCAAGCTTCTTTTACAGAATAGGAAAAAATAAACAATACATATGAGGGGTTTAGAGACCTCTTCATTCAGTCATTTTTTTATGTGACTCCATTTATTCAATGTTTCAAATTATTGCCATTTGACTCAGAAAATGATAGTGCTTTAGAGTTTAGTTGCTTTTGTAAGCTTTATAAGATTATACAAAAATGCTGAAGTTACTACAAATATAAAAATGCAGCCCTTTGCAATAAATACATAAAAAAACAAAGCCCTTTGCAAAGCACAGATCTTTTTTTCATCCTCTTGCACTTGCTATCTTCGTGTTTGGTGATCGGATAGCCGATTGCTTTATTTTCTGTCCCTTAGCAACAAGATGCAATACACTGTACGATGCCTTAAAGGGGAACTGTAATGCAAATAAATATATAACAATTTCAATAGAAAGCATGTTAACAAAAGCTTTTGACGCACTTTCAGCATCTCCTTGAGCAGTATATCGTATAAAAACCATTAAAACAAATTAACATTGAATGTATTGGAGCTCTCTTCTGTCGCGTTTTGTGTGACGTCCTGTTGTTGACTCGCTCTATAGTCACACATTCTACTGAGCGTGTGTCCCGTTTCTATACTATGTAGCCATTGTTTTGTTAGGGGCACCCTTTGTTGGTTTAAAGGCTTAGGCACACAAAAATACTACTGTTTTTCCTTTTGTTATTTTTGTACCCGAATGCTTTGCATTCCTGCCAGTGTCATTCACTGGTGTGGGTGGCTGTCAATGATATGACGTAACAGCGGCGCCAGAAAAGTTCCAATATGGCGACGGCCTCCATTTCCAGCTGACCCAGAAAGCTGACAAAAAAATTGAAATACTGGCCAAACGCTTGACTTTAACAAAATTGGTGCAGCGAGACGCATTTGTTATGTATACAGAGCATTTAGAGAGCCTTGTTATTTTGAGTACAGTTCCCCTTTAAGTAGCATCTATCATGGGTACGTACCAAGGTCAAAGAAAGTCACGCTTGTACTCCAAAATGTATTAAATTAACATAGCTAGGGATTTGTTGCCAGTGGCTTTATTATTGCTGCAGGCTACCGTCTGCACCAGGCTTGAGCGACCACAAAGGCTTGAGTGATCATGTCATGCAAAAATAATTAATCAAAAAATAAAAATAAAAAAATCAGTATCCTGCTCCAATGGGATTCCATATCAATTCAAAAACACATTTGATGAATCCTTGAAACAAAACCCTGGCATGTTCCCAATCAACAAAGTAGAAAATTCAATGTCTGCTGTGATGAGGTGAATTGCAAATAATCAAAACAGGCTGGATGGGCATCCTGGGAGACAGGTAAATAAAGGTTTAATGTTCAGTTCTCACTGGTGACTCTTTATCTCATTTGGCATGGATGAATAATGCATGTCTGCTCCAGACTGCTTTGGTGGGGCACAGTAAGATTGTACCTCCCTCTGGGGACGATGCCCTCATAGAAGTTTACATAATTTGCACATTCATTTTGTAGAGTTTACAGGTCTTTTTTTTTTTCTTCTTAGGTTTCTTGTGCAAAACATGTTCTTTGATTAGTAAAGATGCTCTGCAGTCTACAATAGTACATTATATTAGAGACATCTATAAGCCAACCAGATGTTTGATTAATTGCAATAAGAACCACTTGGAATGATTACAAACATCATAAAAAGGCAAGGGGACAAATCTGAAGCTCTTTACTCTTTAACCCAAATCATTTTCAGTGAGCTTTTCTGTATTTGAAAACAAGATGCTGCATCTGAAAGACAACATAAGCACCAAATATCTTGGGCATGGTAGTCTGATATTGCTTCTAATGAATACTAATCATTTGAAAGTGAAAATGAAAGTATATTAATAGGCTTTGGAAACTTTATTATTTACTGACGTTACTAATGGACTGATATGAGAAAATGATATTGTGCCAGACAAATTTCACTAGAGACAACAATTTCTGCATTGAATATTGGGATGGAATATGAGATACAGGACTTACTGTAAAGCAAGAAGTTTGCGAGCAAGAAATGTTTGCTAATTTCGGATTTATTAAAAATCCGCAAAATTAATGTGCCATGAAATATATTATTCATAGATGTGCTGTACATTAAAAGAAAAAGCGCAAACATTTATTGCAGCAAAAATGGACCTTGAAGGCCATTAGCAAAATTAAGTTGCCGCAAAAAAATCCTGTTTTACAGTTAGCGTGATTGTAGAAAATCAATTTTTAGGAGTAGACCGGTGTGAAGATTCAGGGAGTTACATTATTTAAGACCCTATACTTCAAAAGTTCAAGTATATGACAAAGGTGTATCAATAACAATATATATAACACTGGTAAAGTAAAGCAGGTTATTGAATACAGAATAGCTATATGAATAAAGAAGTGATTCAGAAAGTTACAGAATGTAATAAATCAGTGAAAATAATCAAAGGGTTAAATCAAAACATTTATTTTCCCCGTTTCCACTGCCTGGCACTCCCAGCTACAAAACAAGGTGTCTCACAGCTCACCCAAGCGGCTGAGCAAGGCTGTCTAGCCAGGTTTTGTATTTCATACCCGATGTAACCAAACTGGCTACAAAGGAAGCGCACCATCACATAGCTAGGAGGTGCGTGTAGAGAATAAACCAATGGGGATATTGCTACCACTGTGGCTGATTTTCTTTCATATAGGTAAAGCACGCATAGGACATATTCTTTATCGTTTTTCTTTGATCTTTATTGTATTCACCAAATCAGAGAACTTTGCTAAAATTGAACAATGTTCATCCTGCTTCGGCACACAAGACAAACGTCTGAATTGTCATTGCTTTTTTTTTATTCATGATAAACACAGGAACAACACCTGGCTATTTGTTTGGCTGTGCTCTTCTTCTTAACCAGATTCCTTTTTATTTGTAATGAGCCTATGGTTAAGTTTATGTGTTACTGCCGGTTTCTTTAAAACAAAATACAATACGATCCCACAATCCCCCAGTGACCTTTGAACAGCAAGAATTTCTGAGGTTGGCCAGGTTTGGGGAAAAAAGCACCGAAACACTCTTTTGATTTCGCCGGCTAGCCGTGGGCAGCCAAAGCCTGTATGGCCAGGCAGTAGAAACGAGACATTAGTCCTATGGTAATGTTATGTGAACCTGTTTATACACATCAAACCAGTACATTAGAAGTTGGTTGAGGATTAGGTCCTTTAACAGTAGAGCAAGGAGTAGTGGTGAGGTTGTCTGGGCTTATCAGTATCTTCACTTTTTCTAACTGCAATCACCACCAGGAGTCTGTGACATTCATGGGCTTTCCAAGCGGGTCAATTTACAGTTGAAATGGTGATGCGCGTGCACGTTTGGGAGAATTACTTGTGTAAATCAGGTTTGTGGCCGAAAAAAAAACGGCCAAAGAGAGGGATAAGGTAAATCTCATTTACTTGTGTAAATGACGAAACACACAGGAAAATCCTTTATCCTTAACTATAAATATTGCAAGGGAGCAGGTCAGTTGTTACTGTGGATTCCAAGATGGCAGAAAGTAGTGGCTGAAGGGCAATTTTATGGTTAGCAGTGGTGTAGTTCACCTTAATGATAATGTGGGCGGCTTTTTTTATTATTGTTTTTTGCTGTTTCTGGACTGTCATGTTGTATATCTCTTGTGGGTTTCAGTTCTGTATAAAACCACTTACCATGAACTGCGTTATGCCCTTGTTATAGTATTAAAGCAGCTGTTTGAGAATACCCTTGCTGTAAAAACTATACTAAAGTTAAACACGAAGAGCAAGTGAGCTGCCTAAATGTCTAACTGAATTAATTCCTGTCCTTTTATTGATCCCAGCTATGTCCAAAGACAAAGTGTATCTGCCCTCCACGTTAATAAATATAGTTGGTGAACTGGATGTCATGAACCAGCTTGATCGCCCAAAACAGCGCAACAAACATCCAACAATTGTTGATGTCTTCTCAGAACTGACCAAATAAAATTGCAAATGAACGTATTGATTGTGTTTTATTTGTTTGCATCATTAAGATTTAACACAACAGTAAATCCAACACAACTTAAAAGAAAGAGAATCTCTGACAGCACGAGTCTCCTCAGATCGCTGCTGTCCAATTGAAACTGGCGGCTGAGGTAACCTTCACAGTTGCCAAGTCCGCTCATAATAAGCGGGATTGGGCTTGTTTTTTGAGAGTCGCAGGTTTTAATTTACATAAACACCGTGTGAGATCAGTGACAATTTTGGGAACAAATTAATGCACTTCAGTCTGTTTCATCAGTATCTGCCACCTCCCTTTCAAGTGCCCAAGCGTGGTGTTGAATGTTTCCTCAGCAGATGTCAGCCATCCGTATGGGTAGGGTTTCTAAGCCAGGGTAGTATACTCAGCATGAGATTCTAAGCTTTCCAACGATACCACCCCTTTCAGTCTAGCTAAGCTGTGAACAGTCACGTGATGATGGGCTTAACTTCAGGTGATCGTAGTTCCGGCTAGGAGTACCGCATACGCAGCGTAAAGGAATATCCCCTAGAAAAAGTGTCCTGAGGGCATCATATGATTCTAGGGCATTTGCCATTTACTCCAGAACTCAGCAACTCTACAAAATCAAGCCACCCTGTCCCTAACCCAACCCCAACACTAACCTTAAGCAACCCCTGCCCTAAAATCAAATACCTAACCCTAAACCTAACCATTAAGAATCATCTGATTCCCTCAGGACACTTTCTAGGAGATATTCCTGTGTGATGCACCGCATACACACACTGAACACGTCTTTGGAAAGCACAAGTCTGTACTTTTACACAAGCCATGAACCAGGTATGTCATTTTTACAGTGCCCGAGTAATATGTGCGTAACCAAAAATCAGTGGGGCTGAGTGTAAAGAGCTAATCGAGGCCTCCACGGATTCTCCCACATATTTAATTCCACTGATGAAACCTTGCTGTCTCGTATATATAACATTACATTTTGGTATGAAGTGTTCATCATATTTATTCAGTACAACACTTTATTTTCATCCTCGTCGCTTTCGAATGTAAACGATTTGTAAATATGTTCGGCATCTGGCCCCATTGCATATATAAGCACACTAAACTGCACATCCTTGGCCTTGGCAGAGAGCTTTGTCACCGATCTGTGTCTGGTAAAACGCTGCTTCCAATTGGGCCAGTCGGACGGTCTGGAAAAGTTTAACAGCTCTCTGGAGGGTGAAACTTTGCCATGGCAATCTTGTATCTTACTGAAATGTCATTAACTTTTTAGGGATCCAAACTTCCGACACCATGTGGCGTTGTGGTTAATAGGAAAGAAACAGACGTGTATTATGTCATTACAATCACTCAGGTGAAACAATGTCTTGTCAATATTTTTCAACAAAACTTTCACGAAGCATTGTAAGATCCCTCGGGTCATAGAATAACGCGTTTTTATACATGTATCTCTAAGCAGAATACATTAAAAAATGCTTAAAAAATGATATCTATCTATCTATCTATCTATCTAACTATAGGGCTGGAAAAAAAGTGAAAAGTTTGTATTGTTTCTGAAGCACTTTATAATGTTTCCCAAAGTGTTCTGAAAAACAGGACACAATTTTCAAGATTTGATTTTTTGTGAATTTTCAACTACATCCAAAAAAACACCTGGTCCTGGGGGAGCATCCCACTGACAAAATGCTTTGTCCTGAAAGGGCTAAGTAAAATATGGGCTGTTTATTTATTTTTAGAACAGTTAGTAAGGTAACTAGCTAAGGACTATGGGTAGACTGCCATAAGCCCTTTTGGGAAGGACGGGAATTATTCTGCCCTTTGAAGCCCTTTCCAAATCTAAATATCTAAATGTTTAATTGGCTTAATGCATCCAGACCTGTTTACTATAAGGCTTGCAGGAACTGGCTTTAGCCTTGGAGAGCTTATTGCCTCTCTTTGGCAATGGCTTTCTACTGGTGTTTCAGCACTCTGTTGTTGCACTAGGAGCTTGTATCTCTTCTGGATATGTATGTTGTCCCTCAGCTGTCGACAAGTGTCCTTTCTCAATATTGACAAGCTGAATGTGTCTCCTATTCCTCATCGGTGTGTCTCCTTGCTACGTTTGGATAACATATAACTGTGGTGTTGTGCATGTCTCTTGAACAATTCCAGTTGTACGCCATTTTTTTCATCATATGTCTTAACTCGGACCCTGTCCCCGATGATCAGCTGAGGAAGTGGTCTTGCAGAATGTTTGTAGTACTCTTCATAGGACTGTTTTGCTTTCACATCCTTCTGTCTCACAAATGTTAAGTTCAACCATCCTGGGATTACATTTTTCCTGTTGGGACTGTGGTATGGATTCTTTGTCCCATCATTAGTTTCGCTGGGCTTTCTTTTGTTGGCTTTGTGGGCAGTGAGCAATAACTCACTAATGCAAGGTAGAGATCAGCCTGCTTCAGAATCCCTTTTGCAGTTTGACTGCATGTTCAGTCATTCCATTGCCTTGTGGATAGTACGGACTAGAAATCACATGCTCGATGTCATACTCAGTCACAAACTGCCAGGCAGTGAACTGCGGTCCATTATCCGTTACCATCATCTCTTGTATTCCAAATCTGGTGAACATGGTTCAACTTTGAGATCACTGTTTCACTGTTGGTCTTTTGTGCAATAAGGTGCAATAAGGTCATTTCTCCCTCTGTATTCGCTCAGATCCACAGCTAGTTTCTGCCATTGTAGCTCAGGCAGCTGAGTAGTGAGGAGGGGTTCTTTGCGTTGGCTTAGTTTGTTTTCATTGCAGAATTGGCATGACAGGACTCTTTCACTTCCATTGCAATCCTTGGCCACCAAGCTGTTTATATTGTTCCTTACATTTGGTTAGGCCTTGGTGTCCTTGGTGTATCTTTTCTATCATATCCACTTTCATGCTGCATGGAATAACAATCTCAAATGGTCTCCATGACTTTATTAAGTCTTGTGTCATGTTCATGTGTTGTGCTTCCAAACACAAGGATGTCATCCATGTAGACGATTGTGCCTTCATGGTCACGTAGCAGCTCAGCCATTTTGCATTGAAATATCTCAGGCACTGAAGTGATTCCAAAGGGTAGCCTCCTAAAGTTTTGCACTCTTTTCTTCCAGTGGAATCTGCCAAAATCCACTTGCTGCATCTAAAACTAGAAAATACGGTACTTCCAGCTAGCCTTGGCAATATATCCTTCAGTGTTGGCAGGATGTACTTCTCTCTCAATGTTTGTTTAATTCTTCAAATCCACACATATTCTGATTTTACCACTTTGTTTAATTACAGGTACCATAGGCACACACCATTCAGCTGGTTCAATCACTTTTTCTAAGCTCCTCTTCCACCTTTGACAGTAAGGGAATGGGAGTCCTACGAGATGTACGTTCTCCTTCAGCACAATCGACAGGTTCCCCCTCTAATCTTCCCATATCACCATACACACTGACTGCTTCAATGCAGTGGATAAATCCTGATTTTACACAAACAGCCCTGCTGAGTGGGTTGTCCCCATCAGACTTTACCACAACTACTCTGAAAAAATAATCTTGCCAGTTGTTTTAACTCTAGTGGTCACAGCTTCTCCTGGGCTGTGCAAAGCATTCTTCACTGGCTTATCTTGAATCTATCTTGAAATTAACAGGAATTACAGCAATGTTTAGTGTTGTGTAGCACGGGGGTTCATCATCTATGATGACTGTATCGACATTATAACTGTCTGTAACTGTCCAGAAGCAGTGGATCGTCATCTTGTTTGTTCTAAGCTTATACACTGATTTAGTATGGCAAACTGCCCTTGTTTGTGGCATTTCTTGCCATGGTTGGTGGCTATTGTGCTGGTTTGCTCATCTCAGTATTTCTCACCTTACTTCCACTCGCTCACCGCCATCTCTGTTGCTACACGGAGAGTAAACTCACTTTGCATTTGTAGCTTCTGTGATAATTAATTAATTAATTATCTCCGATACTAATCACTAGCCTGTCTCTTATTTGCTCCTCCTTCTGTGCCCCAAAGTCACAGTTTGACAAATCCATACAGCTGTCAAAATCCCCTTTCACACTGGCACTCCTACCTGGGTCCGGACCCGGGTTCTGGCAACCCGGGTCACAATCCCTCCTAGTGTGAAACCACGTACCTGGGTCATACCTGGGTCCCAGTGACCCACCTCAGGATGTGGGTTAACCCGCTTCGACCCAGGTTGAGCGAGACAAAATGCATGAAGGCGGATCAAATAACAAACAGCCATGTCTGTGTGAAGGTTTCACTTCCGCAAGGAACGTTTGTTTATTCTGTTTAGCTATATTTTTGTTGTTTTGAGAAACACCATGAGCCAGATTGCAGTACGGATGAACATTTGCTCTAATCAACATTTAGGCAGACGGTTCAATCCAGACAAGCTTGGATTGAAGTGTCTGTAACAAGCTGCTTCCGGGGCATCGATACACGCATTGTTTACTTGCGTCTGTCACTGAGGTCAACCCTGCTTTATCAAAAGCAGTGTGAAATAGTGAAGCCGACCCGCATGACACCGGGTCCTGACCCAGGTAGGTTCCGACCCAGGTAGATCATGCCAGTGTGAAAGGGGCTTTATAAAAGCCTCCACAGATTCTCCCGCATTAAGTCCTCTGATGAAAACTCACTCTCTTGAATATAACATTACGTTTTGGTATGAAGTGATCATCATATTTATTCAGTACAACACTTTATTTTCATCCCCGTCGCTTTCGAATGTAAACGATTTGTAAATATGTTTGGCATCCGGCCCCATTGCATATATAAGCACACTAACCTGCACGTCCTTGGCAGAGAGCTTTGTCGCTGTTCTGTGTCTGGTAAAATGCTGCTTCCAATCTTGTATCTTACTGTAATGTCATTGACTTTTTAGGGATCTGAATTTCTGACACTATGTGGCGTTGTGGTCAATAGGAAAGAAACAGAATGAAACAGCTGTGTGTTCAAGTTCAACTGCTGTGTATTTATTATCTCTGTACTGTATCCCACAGCATATCATGGCTCGAAGGTTGCCTGTATATTTGAAACCATACAGCTTTATTAACATCAATAATACAAACAATAACATGCTATCACAGATACAGTGTTCTAGAAACTATCAAACTCAGCATGTTTTACGGAAATATTACCAACATATTAAGTACAAGCAAAATCCAGATTATAATGATGCTGTCAATGATGATGAAGTACATCACGGTCCTGGAGTTGCCTCCCCATTTTTACAGTCTAACTGTGCATGCCTTAGCTGCACGATACATAGACAATTTCACTTAGAATTACTGTTCGTTTTATTTTGTACTGCACATCAAACTAAAATATACAGAACCATTAAAAACAAAGCATTAATATCGTACTGTTATCATACACACACGCATTGCACAATAACACAAAGCAAATTAAATATCTACTTGCTGAAGCTGTTTTTTAAGCAATGCACAAGCAAAAGTCACAGGGCAGTGACGTCAGCTCCCTAGCAACAAGCCTCCTGTGTTGGGAATGGATTCTTTCAATGCAGCGGTTTGGGCATTTGACTAAGGAGAGGAAGATTCATGAAATGAATTGGACACTTAAGTTGATGAGAAGCATTACCCTCCGCAGTACGAATTAAAACGGTGTGCTGCTTTTTATACGAAAAATGAGAAAAAGCAGGTTGCGATAAAACGAGGGAGTTGTTGTACAGTAATTGTTATTAGCCTATTTGTTTTACTATGGGTCTCTCGCTGTATCACAGCCCTCGATATGCAGCGGATTTGTATTGGACCCTGACACCCGCGATATAATCGAGAGGGTGGTGTAGTTGGTGACACTTGAAATTGAAAATCTCTCACAAGCTCACTGTTCTCACAGGTTTAAATTGTAAACTTTACAGACACGTCAAGTTACTTCTGAGTGTCAGTGTTCTAGGTAAAGAATAGAAGTGTAATTTAATAAGTTGTAACATTTTTGACTGATGCATTATCAACAGCAATAGTAATTTTACATTTAGAACAATTTTATGAATACATAATTAAAATAACCTGTTAAAGCTTTGTGAATTGCCTTTTTTAATTCCAATTAAAACATAAGCGGTGCTAAAGCTTAATACATTCTACCAAGAGAATAGTACTCATAAATCATAAGTGTGCCAGTAAATGGATAGTAATATAAGGCATTTACTGATCTGCAATGATCTACTCTAGGCCCATCATAAATAGCCGACCATAATTAACTACTAATTATTCACACAATGCGCCACACTCAAATTACCAATAGCTGTATTAAAGGTTAACGATCTATAAAATCAACAGCGTCTTTTATGGATCTGTTTCAACTAGAAGACCATTGATTTAGTTTAATTTTCATTTAACAGCAGTAAGCCATTTGTCAGCCAGAGGCACAGCCTATTAAAATCTGACTCTGCTTTTCTTTGTAAATGTGGGCAACAATTCATCAAGAAATACATACTGTTATAAAAGCAGATGGCTTAATGTCAGATTGGGAACAAGCATTAGGGAAATCATTAATATACAGTACAAATACAGGGTGCCAATCTTAACTTTGGGGCACAGCTGGGGCGAGGGACTTGTATTTAAAGTGGTTGTAGCTAACAAAATAATTCCATCCATTTTCCATTCATGCAGTTTTGAAAGAAATCTATGTTTTAGCAAACCTGTGTTAGATTTCAAAACTAGTTTAATATA
Source organism: Acipenser ruthenus (assembly GCF_902713425.1). Lineage (NCBI taxonomy): Eukaryota > Metazoa > Chordata > Actinopteri > Acipenseriformes > Acipenseridae > Acipenser > Acipenser ruthenus. Next base: position 31,322 of record NW_026708683.1, read on the forward strand.
ATCTCTGATTGCATGCCTTGCTTTTATTTTAGTCTTGCAGTTTTTTGTTCATGCCACCTGGAGTGAAATTGTCTTCACCCCATCAGGGTGTCAATAACTAACTAACTGCTAACCCAAATTACTCATATTCTTTGCAGCCAGTAAGATACTTTGACCCCTGAAGACAAAGCTGCGTTGAAATGACAGAAGTGAAGCAGCAACAGATTTCCTCAAAGGCAAGGCAAGCAAACTCAGAAACTAACACTTTACTTAACTTTATGTAACTCACATTTATTCAAAATGTTTAATATCTCTTTTGTTAAAACACCACAATGTAAATGACTTGATTTTCAGATTTTGCTAATAGGTGGAAATAGATTCCATGGATTAATCGGCAGGGGTTTATATGATGAACCCACAGTTTTCAGTTTAGTACAAATCAATTGATGATACCAAGGAAATACCTTTTCACCTGAACAGATATCCTTGAGCCACCTAATTTCAACCACAAAACTTGTTTCCCTTTTTTTTTTGTAACCGTTACCCATTTTCTAAGCGCAATAAGACCCTCCATAAGACCCTCTGTGATTGCAGACTTCTTAAACACTGTTAAAAGAAGGGTTGGATCTGGTAGATGATGAATCAATGAAGCATAAGCAAAGCTGCTCAATAAATCAAGTAAGCTGCCTATGACAGTATTGTTTTTTTGGCATCAATATTTCTATTATTAATGTCAGGACACTCCATTACTGCATAAAACAAACTATTTATGACTATAGCTTTTGGGGTGTAATTAATACAATTGAAAGGTATATATTACATAAAGAACCTCAAAGGTTTCTCAGTATTGGGGTGCTAGCAGCGTAGTGGTTCTTACCAGGTTTAAAATCCTGTTGTGTGTTCTCTATCATTATCTGTTGTTGATTCTGCTTAGATCACTATTAGATTTTCAAACAATTATAAAAGCTGCGTTTCTGAAGTGAGGTGGTTTAAATAATTACCACTAGGGGTGTACAGCTGTTATTTTCTGTCCCCTCTGGTACAGTGAGTTTGCACAGAGATTTCCTATTTACCAATTTAGTTATCACAGTTGTAGATGGGACAGATATTGCAGTTGCACACCCCTAGTGGTCATTTCTAAAACCTTCAGAAATCAGATTTTAGAAGTAGTTAAAAAAATAACATTTGCGCTGCAATAGTAAGTGGATCGGGTAAATAATGACCCAAGCACAGACATCAAAAAGATAATGATAAAGATCACAAAAAGTCATATTAAACGGGTACCTAAAATATAGATAATATAAATATTTCTATAAGGTTTCAAGTTTTGAATGTACCAGTAGAGGGTAAAATTGTCTGCCAGGGAGAAAACAGTTATATAATAAAATATATATATATATATACAGTATATACAAAATATGTGTAACATTGGTCTTTCTGCAGAGCACAATTGCTCACTTTACCTTACAGAAATTACTTTACCCAAACCTTCAATCTCAGTCAATTTTGGTCACACCCAAGTCTGTCCTGGGAAGAGCAACGATCACATATTACAACACAACACATTACAAGCACTTTTTAAAATTAAAAAACAGCAGATGGCTATAACATGTACAGCCAAGCATGCATTTCAGATATTTTATTTTAAAATTGCAAATAGAATTGTTGTACAGTTATGAGACTTTCTCTTTAAGAAGGCGGTCCTGGAAGGATCAACAATCATGTGTTACAACATTTGCAGTCTAGTTACATTATAGAATTTAGAAGGTAATAAGTTCCAGATAAGGAAGGCCTGTGAAATGCAATCCTACAAACTGTAAGCCTTATATTCTGGAACACTAAGCTTTAACATTCTGCGACCTTTGTGGTCCTCATGGCTGCTCGCAGTGAAAGACTAAAGAGATTTTTGTTCAAAAAAAAAAAAAAAACAGAGCGAACGATAGAGACGTCTGGTTTGCAATGTTAACTACTTTAGTTTGGAATACAGCACACAATAATGGCTTCTATAGTCATAATAGGACACTCTCAATTATGTAGTTCTGTAAAAGAACCATTATATTGTGGGCAAAAGTTGGTTCTATATAATATATAGGTTGAAGTTTTTACTGATATGGCACATAATTCTGTTCTATATACAGAGTCCCATAAGTCAGGCATCATAGACAGTATTGTATTATACAGATTAGGATGTTCTGTTAAATTGGATCGCCACACCCCATTGATTGACACATCAAAATGATCTGAATTCATTACTCATTTAAGGCCTCAATATAAAACAGAGACAACCAATACTAAACAGTGTTGCCCAATTTGTTTAAATTAAGGGACACCCTTTAGAATGTCCAAAAACCACATTTAAGAGTTTAACATAAATCAACAAATTGAATTATATTTTGTATTCAGTTTTATTTGAAGCAGACACAGTTACTGCAGGGTATACATTGTTTCCTCCACACATTCATTACAGTTCACATGATTGCTTGTTTTTTTGCCAGCAGCACTACAGAAAACAAGTTCAGACAAAGTTTTTTTTTTTTTTAATAACAGTTTGTTGCACCTCTCAGGAGGCAGAAAGGTATTGTAATGAATTAGCGAAGAGGGAACAAACTGTAAACCTGCACTAGCTCCCTGGCAAGAAAGTGCCTTCCCTGTACTCAAATGTCTTAAAAGCACTTCTCATGTCCGCCTGCAGCCTGAAGCTGGCCATGGGCAAAGCGGTGTGCGGTCTGAGTGGAGTTCTTGGGGAACGCCAAACCGGTAAAAGAGCCCCTCTAGTAGCGCCTCTGCCACTGTCTCTGCCTCAGGTCGCTTTGTGAAATAGTCCATTGCCACCAGTATGAAGCGGTTCCCCTGGCCAGAGCGAGGGAAGGGACCCAAGATGTTGACCTCCACACATTCCACGTGGCCCCTGACTGGGAACTGCTGTAGTGGGCATGTGACCGGCTTGGAGGTTATTTCCGCTCCGCACACTCATTGCAGCGGTGGCTCCACATAAAACGCTTGTTAGAGCCGCCATATAGTTTTGGCGACTCCAAAGTGTCCGAACCTGGGGTGCCGTGCTGGAGCTGTGACCACAGCCCCTTTGTTGCTGAAGATTGCTGCTGGTGTGCTTTTAGCCTGCCTGCTTTTCTCCCGCACTGGCTGGCGTTGTTTCCGGTCCTTGCCCCCTCTCCGCTCCACTGCAACCAGCTCCTGCTCCCAGACCTCCCGCTTGTGGCAGTGGCTGCAGTCCTCCTCAGTGCCGGGCCTTTTCTGCTGCTTCCTGTCAGGCTAAGGGTAGTCGGTGGGGCTGCAGCTTGACTGGTGCTGCGTTCCCAGTGTCGATATCGTACTGCACCAAGTGAGTCCGGCCCACTCCCTCCAGCTAAGCCCCTCACAACTGCAGCGCCAGACTGTGTTCACTGCTGCTGGAGTGGCGTCTTGGTTGCTAGCTGGCTGTGGGGTTGCTGGGCTGGTAGGCTGGCGGTCACTGGCCTGGGTTGGACTGACCGCGGGCTGGGGATGGTTGGCGGTGGAGCTCGTCAGCCTCTGTGGGGTCAGCCCGAGGGGTTGGCTGCTTCCCCAGCAGGGGCTAGGGCCTTCTGCATGCATCCTGCTGTGAAACATTGGAAGATGGGTTCCCACCCCTCATTGGACTGTCCCGGGGGGTTGGCTGGTTCCCCCAGGATAGTCAGAGTAAGGGTCGGTCCCCTCTGGATCTTGAGGCCCCCTCTGGAAGTCCAGCTGGCTGTCGGCCCACCGATGGAAGTCCAGGCCCAGGATACAGCGGTCCTATACTGCTGCTATCCACACCTCACGACACACGGTGCGGCCCCCAATCCGGATCTCCATGGGCCCCTTTCCCCTCATTGGTGCCAGTTCTCCTGTCACAGTGTGTAGCTGGACTGTGGTGGATTCCAGACGGGCCTGCTGTCTACCAGTTGCTTGTTGGTACACATTGGGCTGCACAAATGTCACGCTTGACCCAGTGTGTACAGGGTGGCGCAGGTGTTCCCCTCGATGCTGATAGGGACGTGGCAAAGGATCCCTACCATCCTTCTCCCCACGAGCACAGCTGGGCTCAACAGGCTGGTGCAGGGTGTGGGTGTGCTGTCAGATGATTCTAGAGGGAGCTGTGGCAGGCTGCTATATTTATAATGAATGAAATAGCAATTAACTACTACACAACATCTGGCAAACTGATTCATTAAAATGAAAACATTTTATTCTTATAAATACATTCTGTAATTGAGTATATACTAAGAATTCTGTAAAAAGTTTACGAAATACCTGTTTTTGCAGTTACAATACATTATTTATTTTGTTAGTTTTATTTGGTTATTTCTGCATTTAAATGGCAAGATGGATAATTTTACAATAAACATTTAAGCTAAGTTTTTTTTTTTTTTTTAATCAGAAGAATTTAATGACTTGTTTGGTAACATGTATAACCCCAGTTCGTGTGAGATATCGTGATTATATCACATATAATTTAACAATAATTTTATTGACCCATGGGCATTAATTATACGTTTTTTGAATGAACCTCAAATATATGGATGTATATCTAAAACTGCGTGGGCTACAGTTGCTTCTGAAATAACATAAAAATATGTACCACAAAGAATTAAGCGTGGAACTGCTTATTTTAAAAGGTGGAGAGAGTGCCCATAAATCACACTACGTCTAACACCATTCAACTGTTGTGTGTAATTCGAGGCTGTTTCACAGCCAGTGACGTGCTGCAGGAGGCAGGAGCTCTTCCGGGTTGGAGCCAAGGATAGTAAAAAATATAGGACAAAAATGTCATTGATGGGCGGAGCTAAGACTGGGGCGAGTGCCTGGAGCCCGGAAAAGATTTTCTTTAGATTGCATATGGGCATAGTGGTAAAAAAAAATAAAAAAATTGCAGGTATTTTACAATAACTATTACAGTCCAGCCAAGTTTGAAGAAAGGCTGGAGTAACAGTACTGTGGCTCTCGATAGTGAATTCATTCTTATACGTTCTTCAATAATCGTTATAAAAAAGAGGTACCAAAAAAGGGATTGTGTTGGTTATATGCAGAATCGTTATATCGCATATTCGTTACAACGGGATTATAGAGTGTACATCGTTTTATTTATTTATTTTGTGGTAATTTTGTAATGCATACAACTGCATACAACTGCTACAGCCAAACAGTGTCTTCAAAAAAGGTATTGTGACACCATGTATTCACATCTCTGCTGTAAGTGAAGTCGAGGCAAAAAGTAAAAAAAAAACAAAAAAAAAACAACAACACACAACAAAAAAACATCTCTTTCATTATTTGTATTAGTTTTTTGCTCCACACAGCCATTATGCTCATTAACTAAATCAAAATTGAAATACTAACTCATTGGGGGAGCATGAACAAACCAAACACATGACTTTTTTTTTTTTTTTTTTTAAAAAAGCTTTTTAAAGGTTTCAAAACTAAAAATGTGGTCAAGTAAAACGTATGAATCGCACCAAAATAGTTCACATGTACAGAAACACCGGCGACTCCATATGGATGAAAGTTCAGTTGTTATAATTTTATTTTACATATTTAAAAAAAAAAGCTAAAAACAGACGTTTCAGTGCATTCACACCTCCACCAGGGCATCAGCGTATAAACAAGAATCAAACAAGATAAATATATACAATTACAGACAGAAGGAAAAAAATACATATTGCACAAAAATTAAAGTTCTACATCTTAAGATACTTAGTCATAAAGTCCATAAATAATTTGTCTAGGCGTCAGACAACTCTGATTATAGTACGTTCAAACAAAACTGCGGTCTATTTGTTAGATATATAAAGATGTAAACAACGTCAAACATTTGAGAAACACACATAACATGTCAGAATTACAAAATAAATGTCAACTGTCAATCATATGTAGGTTCTTAAACTATCTTATAAAATTAGAATTGTAGAAAAATTAGTTTCTTCTGCCGTCTGCCAATGCTTTCTGTTATCCTCCGCCGCTTGAGTGGGCTCCAATAATGGCGCCTTGTAGTGATTACACGCATTGGATCATGGGATAACACGATTGATTGTCCTATCGTTTTTTTTTATTTTTTTTTTTTTTAATACTATCCTTGGTTGGACAGAGCCAAGGAGGAGGGCAGTTGCTGCTCCGCAACTAGCGACACACAGAGGAAAGCGAAAAGCGAAAAGCGGAGTGCCAGAGAACTGTGCTCGCAAGTGCAGGTTTGGGAAATCCTTGACTAATTTGGTTTACATTTCCCACGGACAGACACAAACAGAGGCACGAGGGGCCGGGAATTGGCACGACGATGAGTTGGATCCCGTTGTATTTGTTCCTGCAATAATTTAATCGGAGAGTTTTCTGCTGTTGTGAAAAGCGAGCGGTTTTAATTTTTTTTTTATCAGGAACTCTACAATAGAACCGGTAACTGCAGAACAAGACTACGAATTGCACTTTCTCATTGATTAAAAGAAAAACTGCACTACGCTTGTTTGTTGTATGTAAGGTTATTGCGTTTTTATTTATCATATCGAATCGCCGACTTTATTCCTTCGACTCGAGTTCCTATCTCTCTGTCGAACTCTACGGAATGATTTTGCAGCGTCCATCCTTGACTGTTGATATTTAATTATATGTTGTTGACTTTTACTTTTGAGTTTTAGTATTTTTTTTTTTTTTTTTGCAGTTCTGTTTTTTTATTCTGCAAGCTGGCATTGCACCGTTAAATATATATAAATATATATCAAGGAAGCAGTACGTAACGGAGCATTTGAAAAGCAGCCTGAGGGATGAGACTTAATCTATAAGAGGAATTGTGACTATAACTGAAAACCCAAATCTGCAGTCCATTTAAAAAGGTAAGTTAATTATCTGATCATGTGTAGACAGGCCCGGCTACGTTACTTGTTACGTATGATAAGATCGGGGGGAAAAGGAAAATTGGACTGCATTTCATGAACCGCTTGCTTGTTTAAAACCGTATGGACCCGTATGTCTTTACATTGGGAGACGTAATAAGATGTCGTTATTGAGATGGAAATTGGAATGATGACAATTTCAAAACCCGGCTTGTTTTAAACGAAAGGCTTACTTTAAAATAACATGTTTATTCAAGTATAAATAATGGTCATTAGTTAAGACAGCATATGGTAGTTGGCTGGAGTGGTAGATCAAATATATATCTTTCCGGTTCTGTGTTTCTCACAGTAATATTGCTATAGTGCCTATATTATAGTTCACCTAGTTCATGGGACTATTAGCATATTAAACTGAATGTAAATTATAATCATTATTCTTTAGGGATTTTTCTTAAGGGATTTTTTAATCTCTCCCTTTTGGTTGACCTTTGATTGTCTTGACCACTAAATAACACTGTAGCAGTTATCATTTTAGGAGCACCCAGTTCCTTCTGTTAACTCACTCTAACACAGCCATGTGTGTTAGGTTGACCTGACTGATGATACTAGCTGCTAGTCGCCATATAAACAAGATGTAGCAACATTTCTTAGACATTTTATTTTTCTGGGGGAGTTCCTAACTGGTATACAGCAGTGGTGTGTGCATTTGCATTGGATAACAGCATCTACTTTAAGATAGCCGCTATATCTGACAGCACACGACTCTTTAGTTCGCCCCAGTGGTTTGCGTGTCAGTCCCCATTTGGTGCAAACGATTAACTTTATACTGAGTGAAGTGGATAATTGTTGTGGATGGAAACATCCTATACAGAGAGCAGGGATTTATTAGTGGCGTAGGAGGTAGCAAAACGTATTCAACAGATGCATGGTTTTATTAAAATAAAATTTAAAAAACAAACATTCTATTGGGAGTATGTACGTTTAAACAGACATGTCAGTCTACACATGAAAGCAGTTTTTGTTTTTGCCTTGTTTGTTATACTTAGTGCATAGGAACAATGCTCTATTGTCCAGTAAAGTTGTGAATCACAGTTTTGGTGCTGTGGAGTCTCAACAACCCGTTTGTGAGGGAGCTTAAATACACAGGGGCAAATATTAAAATATCTTGCGAATTCTCATCTTTCTCGCAACTGCTTTCGTTGCGAATGTTTTTTGTAAAATTGCAAGTGAGTGATATCTAAGAATTGCGGAGAAACTGCAATTACCGCACCGCTGCGGACATTAAAACATCAACATGAATTAACCCAGGAAATCAACCGAAACTCTCGAGGTATATTCGCAACTTTTT
>NW_026708684.1:0-39455 GCF_902713425.1 Acipenser ruthenus
CTCTGAGACCAAGTGGAAGAAGATTCTATGGTCTGATGAGACCAAAATAGAGCTTTTTGGCCTCAACGCTAAGCGCTATGTTTGCCACTGATCAACACAAGAAAAGTCCATAATGTCAAAGTGAAAAATAAAATCTACAAATTGTTCTAAATTAATTACAAATATAAAACAGAAAATAATTGATTGCATAAGTATTCACCCCCTTTGCTATGACACACCAAAATAAGCTCTGGTGCAACCAATTGTCTTTAGAAGTCACATAATTAGTTGAATGGAGTCCACCTGTGTGCAATTAAGGTGTTTCACATAATTTCAGGTTAAATACACCTGTCTCTGGGAGGTCCCACAGTTGGTTAGTACATTTCCTAACAAAAACTACATCATGAAGATGAAGGAACATTCAAAGCAAATCCGGAATAAGGTTCTTCAAAAGCACCAATCAGGGGTAGGATATAAGAACATTTCCAAGGCATTGAATATCCTCTCAGAGCACAGTAAAGTCCATTATTAAGAAATGGAGAGAATATGGCACAACTGTGAATCTGTCTAGAACAGGCCGTCCTCAAAAACGGAGTATCCGGGCGTATAGGGCACTAGTCAGGGAGGCCACCAAGAGGCCTATGGCAACTCTAAAGGAGTTACAGTGTTCCACGGCTGAGCTGGGAGACACTGTGCATATGGCAACAATAGCCCGGGTGCTTCACAAAACTGGCCTTTATGGGAGAGTGGCAAAAAGAAAGCCATTGTTGCAAAAAACTCGCATCAAATCTCGGCTAGAGTTTCCCAGAAGGCATGTGGGAGACTCTGAGACCAAGTGGAAGAAGATTCTATGGTCTGATGAGACCAAAATAGAGCTTTTTGGCCTCAACGCTAAGCGCTATGTTTGCCACTGATCAACACAAGAAAAGTCCATAATGTCAAAGTGAAAAATAAAATCTACAAATTGTTCTTAATTAATTACAAATATAAAACAGAAAATAATTGATTGCATAAGTATTCACCCCCTTTGCTATGACACACCTAAATAAGCTCTGGTGCAACCAATTGTCTTTAGAAGTCACATAATTAGTTGAATGGAGTCCACCTGTGTGCAATTAAGGTGTTTCACATGATTTCAGGTTAAATATACCTGTCTCTGGGAGGTCCCACAGTTGGTTAGTACATTTCCTAACAAAAACTACATCATGAAGATGAAGGAACATTCAAAGCAAATCCGGAATAAGGTTCTTCAAAAGCACCAATCAGGGGTAGGATATAAGAACATTTCCAAGGCATTGAATATCCTCTCAGAGCACAGTAAAGTCCATTATTAAGAAATGGAGAGAATATGGCACAACTGTGAATCTGTCTAGAACAGGCCGCCCTCAAAAACGGAGTATCCAGGCGTATAGGGAACTAGTCAGGGAGGCCACCAAGAGGCCTATGGCAACTCTAAAGGAGTTACAGTGTTCCACGGCTGAGCTGGGAGACACTGTACATATGGCAACAATAGCCCGGGTGCTTCACAAAACTGGCCTTTATGGGAGAGTGGCAAAAAGAAAGCCATTGTTGAAAAAAACTTGCATCAAATCTCGGCTAGAGTTTCCCAGAAGGCATGTGGGAGACTCTGAGACCAAGTGGAAGAAGATTCTATGGTCTGATGAGACCAAAATAGAGCTTTTTGGCCTCAACGCTAAGCGCTATGTTTGCCACTGATCAATACAAGAAAAGTCCATAATGTCAAAGTGAAAAATAAAATCTACAAATTGTTCTAAATTAATTACAAATATAAAACAGAAAATAATTGATTGCATAAGTATTCACCCCCTTTGCTATGACACACCTAAATAAGCTCTGGTGCAACCAATTGTCTTTAGAAGTCACATAATTAGTTGAATGGAGTCCACCTGTGTGCAATTAAGCTGTTTCACATGATTTCAGGTTAAATACACCTGTCTCTGGGAGGTCCCATAGTTGGTTAGTACATTTCCTAACAAAAACTACATCATGAAGATGAAGGAACATTCAAAGCAAATCCGGAATAAGGTTCTTCAAAAGCACCAATCAGGGGTAGGATATAAGAACATTTCCAAGGCATTGAATATCCTCTCAGAGCACAGTAAAGTCCATTATTAAGAAATGGAGAGAATATGGCACAACTGTGAATCTGTCTAGAACAGGCCGTCCTCAAAAAAGGAGTATCCGGGCGTATAGGGCACTAGTCAGGGAGGCCTCCAAGAGGCCTATGGCAACTCTAAAGGAGTTACAGTGTTCCACGGCTGAGCTGGGAGACACTGTGCATATGGCAACAATAGCCCAGGTGCATCACAAAACTGGCCATTATGGGAGAGTGGCAAAAAGAAAGCCATTGTTGAAAAAAACTCGCATCAAATCTCGGCTAGAGTTTCCCAGAAGGCATGTGGGAGACTCTGAGACCAAGTGGAAGAAGATTCTATGGTCTGATGAGACCAAAATAGAGCTTTTTGGCCTCAACGCTAAGCGCTATGTTTGCCACTGATCAACACAAGAAAAGTCCATAATGTCAAAGTGAAAAATAAAATCTACAAATTGTTCTAAATTAATTACAAATATAAAACAGAAAATAATTGATTTCATAAGTATTCACCCCCTTTGCTATGACACACCTAAATAAGCTCTGGTGCAACCAATTGTCTTTAGAAGTCACATAATTAGTTGAATGGAGTCCACCTGTGTGCAATTAAGGTGTTTCACATGATTTCAGGTTAAATACACCTGTCTCTGGGAGGTCCCACAGTTGGTTAGTACATTTCCTAACAAAAACTACATCATGAAGATGAAGGAACATTCAAAGCAAATCCGGAATAAGGTTCTTCAAAAGCACCAATCAGGGGTAGGATATAAGAACATTTCCAAGGCATTGAATATCCTCTCAGAGCACATTAAAGTCCATTATTAAGAAATGGAGAGAATATGGCACAACTGTGAATCTGTCTAGAACAGGCCGCCCTCAAAAATGGAGTATCCAGGCGTATAGGGAACTAGTCAGGGAGGCCACCAAGAGGCCTATGGCAACTCTAAAGGAGTTACAGTGTTCCACGGCTGAGCTGGGAGACACTGTACATATGGCAACAATAGCCCGGGTGCTTCACAAAACTGGCCTTTATGGGAGAGTGGCAAAAAGAAAGCTATTGTTGAAAAAAACTCGCATCAAATCTCGGCTAGAGTTTCCCAGAAGTCATGTGGGAGACTCTGAGACCAAGTGGAAGAAGATTCTATGGTCTGATGAGACCAAAATAGAGCTTTTTGGCCTCAACGCTAAGCGCTATGTTTGCCACTGATCAACACAAGAAAAGTCCATAATGTCAAAGTGAAAAATAAAATCTACAAATTGTTCTAAATTAATTACAAATATAAAACAGAAAATAATTGATTGCATAAGTATTCACCCCCTTTGCTATGACACACCTAAATAAGCTCTGGTGCAACCAATTGTCTTTAGAAGTCACATAATTAGTTGAATGGAGTCCACCTGTGTGCAATTAAGGTGTTTCACATGATTTCAGGTTAAATACACCTGTCTCTGGGAGGTCCCACAGTTGGTTAGTACATTTCCTAACAAAAACTACATCATGAAGATGAAGGAACATTCAAAGCAAATCCGGAATAAGGTTCTTCAAAAGCACCAATCAGGGGTAGGATATAAGAACATTTCCAAGGCATTGAATATCCTCTCAGAGCACAGTAAAGTCCATTATTAAGAAATGGAGAGAATATGGCACAACTGTGAATCTGTCTAGAACAGGCCGTCCTCAAAAACGGAGTATCCGGGCGTATAGGGCACTAGTCAGGGAGGCCACCAAGAGGCCTATGGCAACTCTAAAGGAGTTACAGTGTTCCACGGCTGAGCTGGGAGACACTGTGCATATGGCAACAATAGCCAAGGTGCTTCACAAAACTGGCCTTTATGGGAGAGTGGCAAAAAGAAAGCCATTGTTGAAAAAAACTCGCATCAAATCTCGGCTAGAGTTTCCCAGAAGGCATGTGGGAGACGCTGAGACCAAGTGGAAGAAGATTCTATGGTCTGATGAGACCAAAATAGAGCTTTTTGGCCTCAACGCTAAGCGCTATGTTTGCCACTGATCAACACAAGAAAAGTCCATAATGTCAAAGTGAAAAATAAAATCTACAAATTGTTCTAAATTAATTACAAATATAAAACAGAAAATAATTGATTGCATAAGTATTCACCCCCTTTGCTATGACACACCTAAATAAGCTCTGGTGCAACCAATTGTCTTTAGAAGTCAGATAATTAGTTGAATGGAGTCCACCTGTGTGCAATTAAGGTGTTTCACATGTTTCCAGGTTAAATACACCTGTCTCTGGGAGGTCCCATACTTGGTTAGTACATTTCCTAACAAAAACTACATCATGAAGATGAAGGAACATTCAAAGCAAATCCGGAATAAGATTCTTCAAAAGCACCAATCAGGGGTAGGATATAAGAACATTTCCAAGTCATTGAATATCCTCTCAGAGCACAGTAAAGTCCATTATTAAGAAATGGAGAGAATATGGCACAACTGTGAATCTGTCTAGAACAGGCCGTCCTCAAAAACGGAGTATCCGGGCGTATAGGGCACTAGTCAGGGAGGCCACCAAGAGGCCTATGGCAACTCTAAAGGAGTTACAGTGTTCCACGGCTGAGCTGGGAGACACTGTGCATATGGCAACAATAGCCCGGGTGCTTCACAAAACTGGCCTTTATGGGAGAGTGGCAAAAAGAAAGCCATTGTTGAAAAAAACTCGCATCAAATCTCGGCTAGAGTTTCCCAGAAGGCATGTGGGAGACTCTGAGACCATGTGGAAGAAGATTCTATGGTCTGATGAGACCAAAATAGAGCTTTTTGGCCTCAACGCTAAGCGCTATGTTTGCCACTGATCAACACAAGAAAAGTCCATAATGTCAAAGTGAAAAATAAAATCTAGAAATTGTTCTAAATTAATTACAAATATAAAACAGAAAATAATTGATTGCATAAGTATTCACCCCCTTTGCTATGACACACCTAAATAAGCTCTGGTGCAACCAATTGTCTTTAGAAGTCACATAATTAGTTGAATGGAGTCCACCTGTGTGCAATTAAGGTGTTTCACATGATTTCAGGTTAAATACACCTGTCTCTGGGAGGTCCCACAGTTGGTTAGTACATTTCCTAACAAAAACTACATCATGAAGATGAAGGAACATTCAAAGCAAATCCAGAATAAGGTTCTTCAAAAGCAACAATCAGGGGTAGGATATAAGAACATTTCCAAGGCATTGAATATCCTCTCAGAGCACAGTAAAGTCCATTATTAAGAAATGGAGAGAATATGGCACAACTGTGAATCTGTCTAGAACAGGCCGTCCTCAAAAACGGAGTATCCGGGCGTATAGGGCACTAGTCAGGGAGGCCACCAAGAGGCCTATGGCAACTCTAAAGGAGTTACAGTGTTCCACGGCTGAGCTGGGAGACACTGTGCATATGGCAACAATAGCCCGGGTGCTTCACAAAACTGGCCTTTATGGGAGAGTGGCAAAAAGAAAGCCATTGTTGTAAAGAACTCGCATCAAATCTCGGCTAGAGTTTCCCAGAAGGCATGTGGGAGACTCTGAGACCAAGTGGAAGAAGATTCTATGGTCTGATGAGACCAAAATAGAGCTTTTTGGCCTCAACGCTAAGCGTTATGTTTGCCACTGATTAACACAAGAAAAGTCCATAATGTCAAAGTGAAAAATAAAATCTACAAATTGTTCTAAATTAATTACAAATATAAAACAGAAAATAATTGATTGCATAAGTATTCACCCCCTTTGCTATGACACACCTAAATAAGCTCTGGTGCAACCAGTTGTCTTTAGAAGTCACATAATTAGTTTAATGGAGTCCACCTGTGTGCAATTAAGGTGTTTCACATGATTTCAGGTTAAATACACCTGTCTCTGGGAGGTCCCACAGTTGGTTAGTACATATCCTAACAAAAACTACATCATGAAGATGAAGGAACATTCAAAGCAAATCCAGAATAAGGTTCTTCAAAAGCAACAATCAGGGGTAGGATATAAGAACATTTCCAAGGCATTGAATATCCTCTCAGAGCACAGTAAAGTCCATTATTAAGAAATGGAGAGAATATGGCACAACTGTGAATCTGTCTAGAACAGGCCATCCTCAAAAACGGAGTATCCGGGCGTATAGGGCACTAGTCAGGGAGGCCACCAAGAGGCCTATGGCAACTCTAAAGGAGTTACAGTGTTCCACGGCTGAGCTGGGAGACACTGTGCATATGGCAACAATAGCCCGGGTGCTTCACAAAACTGGCCTTTATGGGAGAGTGGCAAAAAGAAAGCCATTGTTGAAAAAAACTCGCATCAAATCTCGGCTAGAGTTTCCCAGAAGGCATGTGGGAGACTCTGAGACCATGTGGAAGAAGATTCTATGGTCTGATGAGACCAAAATAGAGCTTTTTGGCCTCAACGCTAAGCGCTATGTTTGCCACTGATCAACACAAGAAAAGTCCATAATGTCAAAGTGAAAAATAAAATCTACAAATTGTTCTAAATTAATTACAAATATAAAACAGAAAATAATTGATTGCATAAGTATTCACCCCCTTTGCTATGACACACCTAAATAAGCTCTGGTGCAACCAATTGTCTTTAGAAGTCACATAATTAGTTGAATGGAGTCCACCTGTGTGCAATTAAGGTGTTTCACATGATTTCAGGTTAAATACACCTGTCTCTGGGAGGTCCCACAGTTGGTTAGTACATTTCCTAACAAAAACTACATCATGAAGATGAAGGAACATTCAAAGCAAATCCAGAATAAGGTTCTTCAAAAGCAACAATCAGGGGTAGGATATAAGAACATTTCCAAGGCATTGAATATCCTCTCAGAGCACAGTAAAGTCCATTATTAAGAAATGGAGAGAATATGGCACAACTGTGAATCTGTCTAGAACAGGCCGTCCTCAAAAACGGAGTATCCGGGCGTATAGGGCACTAGTCAGGGAGGCCACCAAGAGGCCTATGGCAACTCTAAAGGAGTTACAGTGTTCCACGGCTGAGCTGGGAGACACTGTGCATATGGCAACAATAGCCCGGGTGCTTCACAAAACTGGCCTTTATGGGAGAGTGGCAAAAAGAAAGCCATTGTTGAAAAAAACTCGCATCAAATCTCGGCTAGAGTTTCCCAGAAGGCATGTGGGAGACGCTGAGACCAAGTGGAAGAAGATTCTATGGTCTGATGAGACCAAAATAGAGCTTTTTGGCCTCAACGCTAAGCGCTATGTTTGCCACTGATCAACACAAGAAAAGTCCATAATGTCAAAGTGAAAAATAAAATCTACAAATTGTTCTAAATTAATTACAAATATAAAACAGAAAATAATTGATTGCATAAGTATTCACCCCCTTTGCTATGACACACCTAAAGAAGCTCTGGTGCAACCAATTGTCTTTAGAAGTCACATAATTAGTTGAATGGAGTCCACCTGTGTGCAATTAAGGTGTTTCACATGTTTCCAGGTTAAATACACCTGTCTCTGGGAGGTCCCATACTTGGTTAGTACATTTCCTAACAAAAACTACATCATGAAGATGAAGGAACATTCAAAGCAAATCCGGAATAAGATTCTTCAAAAGCACCAATCAGGGGTAGGATATAAGAACATTTCCAAGGCATTGAATATCCTCTCAGAGCACAGTAAAGTCCATTATTAAGAAATGGAGAGAATATGGCACAACTGTGAATCTGTCTAGAACAGGCCGTCCTCAAAAACGGAGTATCCGGGCGTATAGGGCACTAGTCAGGGAGGCCACCAAGAGGCCTATGGCAACTCTAAAGGAGTTACAGTGTTCCACGGCTGAGCTGGGAGACACTGTGCATATGGCAACAATAGCCCGGGTGCTTCACAAAACTGGCCTTTATGGGAGAGTGGCAAAAAGAAAGCCATTGTTGAAAAAAACTCGCATCAAATCTCGGCTAGAGTTTCCCAGAAGGCATGTGGGAGACTCTGAGACCATGTGGAAGAAGATTCTATGGTCTGATGAGACCAAAATAGAGCTTTTTGGCCTCAACGCTAAGCGCTATGTTTGCCACTGATCAACACAAGAAAAGTCCATAATGTCAAAGTGAAAAATAAAATCTACAAATTGTTCTAAATTAATTACAAATATAAAACAGAAAATAATTGATTGCATAAGTATTCACCCCCTTTGCTATGACACACCTAAATAAGCTCTGGTGCAACCAATTGTCTTTAGAAGTCACATAATTAGTTGAATGGAGTCCACCTGTGTGCAATTAAGGTGTTTCACATGATTTCAGGTTAAATACACCTGTCTCTGGGAGGTCCCACAGTTGGTTAGTACATTTCCTAACAAAAACTACATCATGAAGATGAAGGAACATTCAAAGCAAATCCAGAATAAGGTTCTTCAAAAGCAACAATCAGGGGTAGGATATAAGAACATTTCCAAGGCATTGAATATCCTCTCAGAGCACAGTAAAGTCCATTATTAAGAAATGGAGAGAATATGGCACAACTGTGAATCTGTCTAGAACAGGCCGTCCTCAAAAACGGAGTATCCGGGCGTATAGGGCACTAGTCAGGGAGGCCACCAAGAGGCCTATGGCAACTCTAAAGGAGTTACAGTGTTCCACGGCTGAGCTGGGAGACACTGTGCATATGGCAACAATAGCCCGGGTGCTTCACAAAACTGGCCTTTATGGGAGAGTGGCAAAAAGAAAGCCATTGTTGTAAAGAACTCGCATCAAATCTCGGCTAGAGTTTCCCAGAAGGCATGTGGGAGACTCTGAGACCAAGTGGAAGAAGATTCTATGGTCTGATGAGACCAAAATAGAGCTTTTTGGCCTCAACGCTAAGCGTTATGTTTGCCACTGATTAACACAAGAAAAGTCCATAATGTCAAAGTGAAAAATAAAATCTACAAATTGTTCTAAATTAATTACAAATATAAAACAGAAAATAATTGATTGCATAAGTATTCACCCCCTTTGCTATGACACACCTAAATAAGCTCTGGTGCAACCAGTTGTCTTTAGAAGTCACATAATTAGTTTAATGGAGTCCACCTGTGTGCAATTAAGGTGTTTCACATGATTTCAGGTTAAATACACCTGTCTCTGGGAGGTCCCACAGTTGGTTAGTACATATCCTAACAAAAACTACATCATGAAGATGAAGGAACATTCAAAGCAAATCCAGAATAAGGTTCTTCAAAAGCAACAATCAGGGGTAGGATATAAGAACATTTCCAAGGCATTGAATATCCTCTCAGAGCACAGTAAAGTCCATTATTAAGAAATGGAGAGAATATGGCACAACTGTGAATCTGTCTAGAACAGGCCATCCTCAAAAACGGAGTATCCGGGCGTATAGGGCACTAGTCAGGGAGGCCACCAAGAGGCCTATGGCAACTCTAAAGGAGTTACAGTGTTCCACGGCTGAGCTGGGAGACACTGTGCATATGGCAACAATAGCCCGGGTGCTTCACAAAACTGGCCTTTATGGGAGAGTGGCAAAAAGAAAGCCATTGTTGAAAAAAACTCGCATCAAATCTCGGCTAGAGTTTCCCAGAAGGCATGTGGGAGACTCTGAGACCATGTGGAAGAAGATTCTATGGTCTGATGAGACCAAAATAGAGCTTTTTGGCCTCAACGCTAAGCGCTATGTTTGCCACTGATCAACACAAGAAAAGTCCATAATGTCAAAGTGAAAAATAAAATCTACAAATTGTTCTAAATTAATTACAAATATAAAACAGAAAATAATTGATTGCATAAGTATTCACCCCCTTTGCTATGACACACCTAAATAAGCTCTGGTGCAACCAATTGTCTTTAGAAGTCACATAATTAGTTGAATGGAGTCCACCTGTGTGCAATTAAGGTGTTTCACATGATTTCAGGTTAAATACACCTGTCTCTGGGAGGTCCCACAGTTGGTTAGTACATTTCCTAACAAAAACTACATCATGAAGATGAAGGAACATTCAAAGCAAATCCAGAATAAGGTTCTTCAAAAGCAACAATCAGGGGTAGGATATAAGAACATTTCCAAGGCATTGAATATCCTCTCAGAGCACAGTAAAGTCCATTATTAAGAAATGGAGAGAATATGGCACAACTGTGAATCTGTCTAGAACAGGCCGTCCTCAAAAACGGAGTATCCGGGCGTATAGGGCACTAGTCAGGGAGGCCACCAAGAGGCCTATGGCAACTCTAAAGGAGTTACAGTGTTCCACGGCTGAGCTGGGAGACACTGTGCATATGGCAACAATAGCCCGGGTGCTTCACAAAACTGGCCTTTATGGGAGAGTGGCAAAAAGAAAGCCATTGTTGAAAAAAACTCGCATCAAATCTCGGCTAGAGTTTCCCAGAAGGCATGTGGGAGACGCTGAGACCAAGTGGAAGAAGATTCTATGGTCTGATGAGACCAAAATAGAGCTTTTTGGCCTCAACGCTAAGCGCTATGTTTGCCACTGATCAACACAAGAAAAGTCCATAATGTCAAAGTGAAAAATAAAATCTACAAATTGTTCTAAATTAATTACAAATATAAAACAGAAAATAATTGATTGCATAAGTATTCACCCCCTTTGCTATGACACACCTAAAGAAGCTCTGGTGCAACCAATTGTCTTTAGAAGTCACATAATTAGTTGAATGGAGTCCACCTGTGTGCAATTAAGGTGTTTCACATGATTTCAGGTTAAATACACCTGTCTCTGGGAGGTCCCATAGTTGGTTAGTACATTTCCTAACAAAAACTACATCATGAAGATGAAGGAACATTCAAAGCAAATCCGAAATGAGGTTCTTCAAAAGCACCAATCAGGGGTAGGATATAAGAACATTTCCAAGGCATTGAATATCCTCTCAGAGCACAGTAAAGTCCATTATTAAGAAATGGAGAGAATATGGCACAACTGTGAATCTGTCTAGAACAGGCCGTCCTCAAAAACGGAGTATCCGGGCGTATAGGGCACTAGTCAGGGAGGCCACCAAGAGGCCTATGGCAACTCTAAAGGAGTTACAGTGTTCCACGGCTGAGCTGGGAGACACTGTGCATATGGCAACAATAGCCCAGGTGCTTCACAAAACTGGCCTTTATGGGAGAGTGGCAAAAAGAAAGCCATTGTTGAAAAAAACTCGCATCAAATCTCAGCTAGAGTTTCCCAGAAGGCATGTGGGAGACTCTGAGACCATGTGGAAGAAGATTCTATGGTCTGATGAGACCAAAATAGAGCTTTTTGGCCTCAACGCTAAGCGCTATGTTTGCCACTGATCAACACAAGAAAAGTCCATAATGTCAAAGTGAAAAATAAAATCTACAAATTGTTCTAAATTAATTACAAATATAAAACAGAAAATAATTGATTGCATAAGTATTCACCCCCTTTGCTATGACACACCTAAATAAGCTCTGGTGCAACCAGTTGTCTTTAGAAGTCACATAATTAGTTTAATGGAGTCCACCTGTGTGCAATTAAGGTGTTTCACATGATTTCAGGTTAAATACACCTGTCTCTGGGAGGTCCCACAGTTGGTTAGTACATTTCCTAACAAAAACTACATCATGAAGATGAAGGAACATTCAAAGCAAATCCGAAATGAGGTTCTTCAAAAGCACCAATCAGGGGTAGGATATAAGAACATTTCCAAGGCATTGAATATCCTCTCAGAGCACAGTAAAGTCCATTATTAAGAAATGGAGAGAATATGGCACAACTGTGAATCTGTCTAGAACAGGCCGTCCTCAAAAACGGAGTATCCGGGCGTATAGGGCACTAGTCAGGGAGGCCACCAAGAGGCCTATGGCAACTCTAAAGGAGTTACAGTGTTCCACGGCTGAGCTGGGAGACACTGTGCATATGGCAACAATAGCCCGGGTGCTTCACAAAACTGGCCTTTATGGGAGAGTGGCAAAAAGAAAGCCATTGTTGAAAAAACTCGCATCAAATCTCGGCTAGAGTTTCCCAGAAGGCATGTGGGAGACTCTGAGACCAAGTGGAAGAAGATTCTATGGTCTGATGAGACCAAAATAGAGCTTTTTGGCCTCAACGCTAAGCGCTATGTTTGCCACTGATCAACACAAGAAAAGTCCATAATGTCAAAGTGAAAAATAAAATCTACAAATTGTTCTAAATTAATTACAAATATAAAACAGAAAATAATTGATTGCATAAGTATTCACCCCCTTTGCTATGACACACCTAAATAAGCTCTGGTGCAACCAGTTGTCTTTAGAAGTCACATAATTAGTTGAATGGAGTCCACCTGTGTGCAATTAAGGTGTTTCACATGATTTCAGGTTAAATACACCTGTCTCTGGGAGGTCCCACAGTTGGTTAGTACATTTCCTAACAAAAACTACATCATGAAGATGAAGGAACATTCAAAGCAAATCCGGAATAAGGTTCTTCAAAAGCACCAATCAGGGGTAGGATATAAGAACATTTCCAAGGCATTGAATATCCTCTCAGAGCACAGTAAAGTCCATTATTAAGAAATGGAGAGAATATGGCACAACTGTGAATCTGTCTAGAACAGGCCGTCCTCAAAAACGGAGTATCCGGGCGTATAGGGCACTAGTCAGGGAGGCCACCAAGAGGCCTATGGCAACTCTAAAGGAGTTACAGTGTTCCACGGCTGAGCTGGGAGACACTGTGCATATGGCAACAATAGCCCGGGTGCTTCACAAAACTGGCCTTTATGGGAGAGTGGCAAAAAGAAAGCCATTGTTGAAAAAAACTCGCATCAAATCTCGGCTAGAGTTTCCCAGAAGGCATGTGGGAGACTCTGAGACCAAGTGGAAGAAGATTCTATGGTCTGATGAGACCAAAATAGAGCTTTTTGGCCTCAACGCTAAGCGCTATGTTTGCCACTGATCAACACAAGAAAAGTCCATAATGTCAAAGTGAAAAATAAAATCTACAAATTGTTCTAAATTAATTACAAATATAAAACAGAAAATAATTGATTGCATAAGTATTCACCCCCTTTGCTATGACACACCTAAATAAGCTCTGGTGCAACCAGTTGTCTTTAGAAGTCACATAATTAGTTGAATGGAGTCCACCTGTGTGCAATTAAGGTGTTTCACATGATTTCAGGTTAAATACACCTGTCTCTGGGAGGTCCCACAGTTGGTTAGTACATTTCCTAACAAAAACTACATCATGAAGATGAAGGAACATTCAAAGCAAATCCGGAATAAGGTTCTTCAAAAGCACCAATCAGGGGTAGGATATAAGAACATTTCCAAGGCATTGAATATCCTCTCAGAGCACAGTAAAGTCCATTATTAAGAAATGGAGAGAATATGGCACAACTGTGAATCTGTCTAGAACAGGCCGTCCTCAAAAACGGAGTATCCGGGCGTATAGGGCACTAGTCAGGGAGGCCACCAAGAGGCCTATGGCAACTCTAAAGGAGTTACAGTGTTCCACGGCTGAGTTGGGAGACACTGTGCATATGGCAACAATAGCCCGGGTGCTTCACAAAACTGGCCTTTATGGGAGAGTGGCAAAAAGAAAGCCATTGTTGAAAAAAACTCGCATCAAATCTCGGCTAGAGTTTCCCAGAAGGCATGTGGGAGACTCTGAGACCAAGTGGAAGAAGATTCTATGGTCTGATGAGACCAAAATAGAGCTTTTTGGCCTCAACGCTAAGCGCTATGTTTGCCACTGATCAACACAAGAAAAGTCCATAATGTCAAAGTGAAAAATAAAATCTACAAATTGTTCTAAATTAATTACAAATATAAAACAGAAAATAATTGATTGCATAAGTATTCACCCCCTTTGCTATGACACACCTAAATAAGCTCTGGTGCAACCAATTGTCTTTAGAAGTCACATAATTAGTTGAGTGGAGTCCACCTGTGTGCAATTAAGGTGTTTCACATGATTTCAGGTTAAATACACCTGTCTCTGGGAGGTCCCACAGTTGGTTAGTAAATTTCCTAACAAAAACTACATCATGAAGATGAAGGAACATTCAAAGCAAATCCAGAATAAGGTTCTTCAAAAGCACCAATCAGGGGTAGGATATAAGAACATTTCCAAGGCATTGAATATCCTCTCAGAGCACAGTAAAGTCCATTATTAAGAAATGGAGAGAATATGGCACAACTGTGAATCTGTCTACAACAGGCCGTCCTCAAAAACGGAGTATCCGGGCGTATAGGGCACTAGTCAGGGAGGCCACCAAGAGGCCTATGGCAACTCTAAAGGAGTTACAGTGTTCCACGGCTGAGCTGGGAGACACTGTGCATATGGCAACAATAGCCCGGGTGCTTCACAAAACTGGCCTTTATGGGAGAGTGGCAGAAAGAAAGCCATTGTTGAAAAAAACTCGCATCAAATCTCGGCTAGAGTTTCCCAGAAGGCATGTGGGAGACTCTGAGACCAAGTGGAAGAAGATTCTATGGTCTGATGAGACCAAAATAGAGCTTTTTGGCCTCAACGCTAAGCGCTATGTTTGCCACTGATCAACACAAGAAAAGTCCATAATGTCAAAGTGAAAAATAAAATCTACAAATTGTTCTAAATTAATTACAAATATAAAACAGAAAATAATTGATTGCATAAGTAATCACCCCCTTTGCTATGACACATCTAAATAAGCTCTGGTGCAACCAATTGTCTTTAGAAGTCACATAATTAGTTGAATGGAGTCCACCTGTGTGCAATTAAGGTGTTTCACATGATTTCAGGTTAAATACACCTGTCTCTGGGAGGTCCCACAGTTGGTTAGTACATTTCCTAACAAAAACTACATCATGAAGATGAAGGAACATTCAAAGCAAATCCAGAATAAGGTTCTTCAAAAGCACCAATCAGGGGTAGGATATAAGAACATTTCCAAGGCATTGAATATCCTCTCAGAGCACAGTAAAGTCCATTATTAAGAAATGGAGAGAATATGGCACAACTGTGAATCTGTCTACAACAGGCCGTCCTCAAAAACGGAGTATCCGTGCGTATAGGGCACTAGTCAGGGAGGCCACCAAGAGGCCTATGGCAACTCTAAAGGAGTTACAGTGTTCCACGGCTGAGCTGGGAGACACTGTGCATATGGCAACAATAGCCCGGGTGCTTCACAAAACTGGCCTTTATGGGAGAGTGGCAAAAAGAAAGCCATTGTTGAAAAAAACTCGCATCAAACCTCGGCTAGAGTTTCCCAGAAGGCATGTGGGAGACTCTGAGACCAAGTGGAAGAAGATTCTATGGTCTGATGAGACCAAAATAGAGCTTTTTGGCCTCAACGCTAAGCGCTATGTTTGCCACTGATCAACACAAGAAAAGTCCATAATGTCAAAGTGAAAAATAAAATCTACAAATTGTTCTAAATTAATTACAAATATAAAACAGAAAATAATTGATTGCATAAGTATTCACCCCCTTTGCTATGACACAAAAAAATAAGCTCTGGTGCAACCAATTGTCTTTAGAAGTCACATAATTAGTTGAATGGAGTCCACCTGTGTGCAATTAAGGTGTTTCACATGATTTCAGGTTAAATACACCTGTCTCTGGGAGGTCCCACAGTTGGTTAGTAAATTTCCTAACAAAAACTACATCATGAAGATGAAGGAACATTCAAAGCAAATCCAGAATAAGGTTCTTCAAAAGCACCAATCAGGGGTAGGATATAAGAACATTTCCAAGGCATTGAATATCCTCTCAGAGCACAGTAAAGTCCATTATTAAGAAATGGAGAGAATATGGCACAACTGTGAATCTGTCTACAACAGGCCGTCCTCAAAAACGGAGTATCCGTGCGTATAGGGCACTAGTCAGGGAGGCCACCAAGAGGCCTATGGCAACTCTAAAGGAGTTACAGTGTTCCACGGCTGAGCTGGGAGACACTGTGCATATGGCAACAATAGCCCGGGTGCTTCACAAAACTGGCCTTTATGGGAGAGTGGCAAAAAGAAAGCCATTGTTGAAAAAAACTCGCATCAAATCTCGGCTAGAGTTTCCCAGAAGGCATGTGGGAGACGCTGAGACCAAGTGGAAGAAGATTCTATGGTCTGATGAGACCAAAATAGAGCTTTTTGGCCTCAACGCTAAGCGCTATGTTTGCCACTGATCAACACAAGAAAAGTCCATAATGTCAAAGTGAAAAATAAAATCTACAAATTGTTCTAAATTAATTACAAATATAAAACAGAAAATAATTGATTGCATAAGTATTCACCCCCTTTGCTATGACACACCTAAATAAGCTCTGGTGCAACCAATTGTCTTTAGAAGTCACATAATTAGTTGAATGGAGTCCACCTGTGTGCAATTAAGGTGTTTCACATGATTTCAGGTTAAATACACCTGTCTCTGGGAGGTCCCACAGTTGGTTAGTACATTTCCTAACAAAAACTACATCATGAAGATGAAGGAACATTCAAAGCAAATCCGGAATAAGGTTCTTCAAAAGCACCAATCAGGGGTAGGATATAAGAACATTTCCAAGGCATTGAATATCCTCTCAGAGCACAGTAAAGTCCATTATTAAGAAATGGAGAGAATATGGCACAACTGTGAATCTGTCTAGAACAGGCCGTCCTCAAAAACTGAGTATCCGGGCGTATAGGGCACTAGTCAGGGAGGCCACCAAGAGGCCTATGGCAACTCTAAAGGAGTTACAGTGTTCCACGGCTGAGCTGGGAGACACTGTGCATATGGCAACAATAGCCCGGGTGCTTCACAAAACTGGCCTTTATGGGAGAGTGGCAAAAAGAAAGCCATTGTTGAAAAAAACTCGCATCAAATCTCGGCTAGAGTTTCCCAGAAGGCATGTGGGAGACTCTGAGACCAAGTGGAAGAAGATTCTATGGTCTGATGAGACCAAAATAGAGCTTTTTGGCCTCAACGCTAAGCGCTATGTTTGCCACTGATCAACACAAGAAAAGTCCATAATGTCAAAGTGAAAAATAAAATCTACAAATTGTTCTAAATTAATTACAAATATAAAACAGAAAATAATTGATTGCATAAGTATTCACCCCCTTTGCTATGACACACCTAAATAAGCTCTGGTGCAACCAATTGTCTTTAGAAGTCACATAATTAGTTGAGTGGAGTCCACCTGTGTGCAATTAAGGTGTTTCACATGATTTCAGGTTAAATACACCTGTCTCTGGGAGGTCCCACAGTTGGTTAGTAAATTTCCTAACAAAAACTACATCATGAAGATGAAGGAACATTCAAAGCAAATCCAGAATAAGGTTCTTCAAAAGCACCAATCAGGGGTAGGATATAAGAACATTTCCAAGGCATTGAATATCCTCTCAGAGCACAGTAAAGTCCATTATTAAGAAATGGAGAGAATATGGCACAACTGTGAATCTGTCTACAACAGGCCGTCCTCAAAAACGGAGTATCCGGGCGTATAGGGCACTAGTCAGGGAGGCCACCAAGAGGCCTATGGCAACTCTAAAGGAGTTACAGTGTTCCACGGCTGAGCTGGGAGACACTGTGCATATGGCAACAATAGCCCGGGTGCTTCACAAAACTGGCCTTTATGGGAGAGTGGCAAAAAGAAAGCCATTGTTGAAAAAAACTCGCATCAAACCTCGGCTAGAGTTTCCCAGAAGGCATGTGGGAGACTCTGAGACCAAGTGGAAGAAGATTCTATGGTCTGATGAGACCAAAATAGAGCTTTTTGGCCTCAACGCTAAGCGCTATGTTTGCCACTGATCAACACAAGAAAAGTCCATAATGTCAAAGTGAAAAATAAAATCTACAAATTGTTCTAAATTAATTACAAATATAAAACAGAAAATAATTGATTGCATAAGTAATCACCCCCTTTGCTATGACACATCTAAATAAGCTCTGGTGCAACCAATTGTCTTTAGAAGTCACATAATTAGTTGAATGGAGTCCACCTGTGTGCAATTAAGGTGTTTCACATGATTTCAGGTTAAATACACCTGTCTCTGGGAGGTCCCACAGTTGGTTAGTACATTTCCTAACAAAAACTACATCATGAAGATGAAGGAACATTCAAAGCAAATCCAGAATAAGGTTCTTCAAAAGCACCAATCAGGGGTAGGATATAAGAACATTTCCAAGGCATTGAATATCCTCTCAGAGCACAGTAAAGTCCATTATTAAGAAATGGAGAGAATATGGCACAACTGTGAATCTGTCTAGAACAGGCCGTCCTCAAAAACGGAGTATCCGGGCGTATAGGGCACTAGTCAGGGAGGCCACCAAGAGGCCTATGGCAACTCTAAAGGAGTTACAGTGTTCCACGGCTGAGCTGGGAGACACTGTGCATATGGCAACAATAGCCCGGGTGCTTCACAAAACTGGCCTTTATGGGAGAGTGGCAAAAAGAAAGCCATTGTTGAAAAAAACTCGCATCAAATCTCGGCTAGAGTTTCCCAGAAGGCATGTGGGAGACGCTGAGACCAAGTGGAAGAAGATTCTATGGTCTGATGAGACCAAAATAGAGCTTTTTGGCCTCAACGCTAAGCGCTATGTTTGCCACTGATCAACACAAGAAAAGTCCATAATGTCAAAGTGAAAAATAAAATCTACAAATTGTTCTAAATTAATTACAAATATAAAACAGAAAATAATTGATTGCATAAGTATTCACCCCCTTTGCTATGACACACCTAAATAAGCTCTGGTGCAACCAATTGTCTTTAGAAGTCACATAATTAGTTGAGTGGAGTCCACCTGTGTGCAATTAAGGTGTTTCACATGATTTCAGGTTAAATACACCTGTCTCTGGGAGGTCCCACAGTTGGTTAGTACATTTCCTAACAAAAACTACATCATGAAGATGAAGGAACATTCAAAGCAAATCCGGAATAAGGTTCTTCAAAAGCACCAATCAGGGGTAGGATATAAGAACATTCCCAAGGCATTGAATATCCTCTCAGAGCACAGTAAAGTCCATTATTAAGAAATGGAGAGAATATGGCACAACTGTGAATCTGTCTAGAACAGGCCGTCCTCAAAAACGGAGTATCCGGGCGTATAGGGCATTAGTCAGGGAGGCCACGAAGAGGCCTATGGCAACTCTAAAGGAGTTACAGTGTTCCACGGCTGAGCTGGGAGACACTGTGCATATGGCAACAATAGCCCGGGTGCTTCACAAAACTGGCCTTTATGGGAGAGTGGCAAAAAGAAAGCCATTGCTGAAAAAAACTCGCATCAAATCTCGGCTAGAGTTTCCCAGAAGGCATGTGGGAGACTCTGAGACCAAGTGGAAGAAGATTCTATGGTCTGATGAGACCTAAATAGAGCTTTTTGGCCTCAACGCTAAGCGATATGTTTGCCACTGATCAACACAAGAAAAGTCCATAATGTCAAAGTGAAAAATCAAATCTACAAATTGTTCTAAATTAATTACAAATATAAAACAGAAAATAATTGATTGCATAAGTATTCACCCCCTTTGCTATGACACACCTAAATAAGCTCTGGTGCAACCAATTGTCTTTAGAAGTCACATAATTAGTCGAATGGAGTCCACCTGTGTGCAATTAAGGTGTTTCACATGATTTCAGGTTAAATACACCTGTCTCTGGGAGGTCCCACAGTTGGTTAGTACATTTCCTAACAAAAACTACATCATGAAGATGAAGGAACATTCAAAGCAAATCCGGAATAAGGTTCTTCAAAAGCACCAATCAGGGGTAGGATATAAGAACATTTCCAAGGCATTGAATATCCTCTCACAGCACAGTAAAGTCCATTATTAAGCAACGGAGAGAATATGGCACAACTGTGAATCTGTCTAGAACAGGCCGTCCTCATAAACGGAGTATCCGGGCGTATAGGGCACTAGTCAGGGAGGCCACCAAGAGGCCTATGGCAACTCTAAAGGAGTTACAGTGTTCAACGGCTGAGCTGGGAGACACTGTGCATACGCCAACAATAGCCCGGGTGCTTCACAAAACTGGCCTTTATGGGAGAGTGGCAAAAAGAAAAAAACTTGCATCAAATCTCGACTAGAGTTTCCCAGAAGGCATGTGGGAGACTCTGAGACCAAGTGGAAGAAGATTCTATGGTCTGATGAGACCAGAATAGAGCTTTTTGGCCTCAACGCTAAGCGCTATGTTTGGCGTAAGCCTAACACCGCACATCATCCTGAGAACACCATCGCTACCGTGAAGCATGGTGGTGGCAGCATCATGCTATGGGGATGCTTCTCTGCGTCAGGGCCTGGAAAGCTTGTGAAGATAGAGGGCAAAATGGATGCGGCAAAGTACAGAGAAATCCTGAAGGAAAACCTGCTGAAGTCTGCAAGAGACCTGGGACTTGGGAGAAGATTCATCTTCCAGCAGGACAATGACCCCAAACATACAGCCAAAGCCACACTGGAGTGGCTTAAAAACAAAAAGGTCAATGTCCTGGAGTGGCCCAGTCAAAGCCCGGACCTCAATCTAATTGAGAATATGTGGAAAGAGTAGAAAATTGCTGTTCACCAAAGGTCCCCATCCAACTTGACGGAGCTTGAGCAATTTTGCAAAGAAGAATGGGCAAAAATTGCAGTGTCCAGATGTGCAAAGCTGGTAGAGTCTTATCCAAATAGACTCATGGCTGTAATTGCTGCCAAAGGTGCCTGATTCCAACCATCAGATGGTGCAAGGGAGAACCGACCTTTGGTAAGTATACTAACTAGGCTACATGGCCCAAAAGTTTTAAGAATAGGGTCCTATATTTCAAACTACATTTATGTAGTAATAATATTCAAATAATGGGCTCTATTTACTAAAGTGTTTTAAGGAATGCTTCAGTATCAATACACATGTTTGGAGTTTAAATAATGCTTTAAAAATCTGAATAAGACCTAAAACAAAGTAGTCTCAATGGCTTTTATTACTTTAAACATTATTAAGTCAAAAAGGATTTAAAGTAATAGTCCTTAACAAAACATTCGAACATCAGAACACTCCTTAAAGATTAGTAAATAGGGACAATAATTCCAAATAGAGCTTCTAAAGCCTTCATACCTGACCATAAGTTTAAGTATAAAATAGACACCTACCACAGCCTGGCAACCTCAGTAAAACTGCATGCCTTTTCATGCGTTATTGCTTGCTTATACAAGCTTTTACAGAATTAAAATGTGATTGTTCTTACCAATAATCGCATCCACAATATCTGGATTAAGGGGTTGTTTTGCTTGTGAATCCTTATGTGCATTGGATTTGAATCCAGTCAGGGATTTATTGGCAAGTTCTTCAGCAGTGTGAAATACCCGTAATAGGTCTGCAGTTAGCTTCATTGTGTCTTTGTGACAACACATCTGTAGCTTCCTTTTTGATAATGACGCTTTTTCAGTCCGTTGTACCTTCTAAAATCATAAACAAATGTGTGGGTAAGTGAAATAGTTATATAATATATACATATATCAAACTGCATGAAAATACCTCCTTTTTATCACTTTTACGCCATGGATACTGTGTACTTCAGTATTTTTGGAGACAAACCTCTCCATATAGTAACACCCTCTTGTTCGGGTTATACCTTAGTATTATGCTCCCTCGCCTTTGGTTCAGGGCATTACTAAGCCTGCAGACGGTCATCGGGTAGTAACCTAAATAACACAATTTTCCTACCTCATCTCTCTTTTCCCCCATTGTTGTATATTGGTGTTGGCATAGTTGGTGGTGGACAAATCCATTTTCAGTAATTCCACTCGTTCCAGTATATCTGGGAGTTCTAAAGTATATGTTGAAATGTTAGCTGTCTTTTGCTGTTTATTATTTTTATATTTTATTTTATTATTTGTAGTATTTATGACTAAATGCGTTATATTATATAGTTATGATTAGATTAGTCTGCACTTCACATTCTTAAAAATAAATATTAGGCCACATTAAAGTATTTCTATCATTGTCATGATAGTTGTTTTGGTCCCGGCATTTATCCCGCTTACACTTGGAAGGGGTTTCCTCCTTTTCATAATTAAGTATACACTTTGCTTTTTGTGAAACAGTCTGCCAGTCCCCTAAAAAATAGTTCATATTTAATCATATTTATACTGTGCCTACACTGGTTAAAATTCAACAGTGGGTCTTTATACACCTTGTAACGGAAACATGGTACCCCATAATGTTCTCGTACTAAGGTGAAAATAGCCTTGATTTGTATGTTACTATAGATATCAATAGTAATACGAAAATACCATACAAAGTAGTAATAACAGCTTTTAAAGTGAAGGTAGTGTTCTGAGAGAATTAGGTATAATTTTACCTCAGTAACTTAGAGTAAGAGTTATGATTATACAGCAGTATTGATTGTATGTTCACTGTATAGTATGTAGGCTAGTTCATTAAAACAAAAAAAGTAAATGTCACAATATATATACAGTGCCTTGCATAAGTATTCACCCCCCTTGGACTTTTCCACATTTTGTAGTGTTACAACCTGGAATTAAAATGTATTTAATTGGGATTTTTACCATTTGATTTACACAACATACTTAACACTTTGAAGGTGCAAAATATTTTTTATTGTGACACATTTTTTGTTTTGTTTAATTAAACAAAAAAAAAGACATTTGTTGGTTGCATAAGTATTCACCCCCTGAGTCAATACTTGGTAGAAGCACCTTTGGCTTTGGGTAAGTCTCTACCAGCTTTGCACATCTGAATCCTGCAAATTTTGCCCATTCTTCTTGGCAAAATTGCTCAAGCTCTGTCAAGTTGGATGGGGACCGTTGGTGAACAGCAATTTTCAAGTCTTGCCACAGATTCTCAATCGGATTGAGGTCTGGGCTTTGACTGGGCCATTCTAAGACATTCAGGTTCTTGTTTTTAAACCACTCCAGTGTAGCTTTGGCTGTGTGTTTAGGGTCATTGTCCTGCTGGAAGGTGAACCTTCCCAGTCACTGGTCCTCTTGCAGACTGAAACAGGTTTTCCTCTAGAAATTCCCTGTATTTGGCTCCATCCATCTTGCCCTCAGTCCTGACCAGTTTCCCAGTCCCTGCCGATGAAAAGCATCCCCATAACATGATGCTGCCACCACCATGCTTCACCGTGGGGATGGTGTTCTCAGGGTGATGAGCAGTGTTGGCTTTGCGCCACACATAGCGTTTTGCGCTAAGGCCAAAAAGTTCAATTTTGGTCTCATTAGACCAGAGAACCCTTTTCCACATGTTTGCTGTGTCTCCCACATGCCTTTTGGCAAAATCCAAACGGGATTTGATATGGGTTTTTTTCAGAAATGGCTTTCTTCTCGCCACTCTTCCATAAAGCCCAGCTTTGTGGAGCGCCCGGGTTATAGTTGTCCCATGGACGGTTTCTCCCATCTCAGCTGTGGATCTCTCCAGCTCCTTCAGAGTTACCATTGACCTCTTGGTTGCTTCTCTGACTTATGCCCTCCTTACCTGGTCACTGAATTTTGGTGGACGGCCTTCTCTAAGCAGAGTCGCGGTTGTGCCATATTCTTTCCATTTCTTAATAATGGATTTAACGGTGCTCCGGGGGATGTTCAAAGTTTGGGATATTTTTTTATAACCCAACCCTGATTGGTGCTTCTCCAGAACTTTATCCCAGAATTGTTTAGATAGCTCCTTGGTCTTCATGATGCTGTTTGTTTTGATATGCTCTTTAACAAACTGTGGCCTTCCAGAAACAGGTGTATTTAATCTGAGGTCATGTGACACTTTAATTGCACACAGGTGGACTCCATTCAACTAATTATGTGACTTCTGAAGGCAATTGGTTGCACCAGAGCTTATTTAGGGGTGTCACAGCAAAGGGGGTGAATACTTATGCAATCAAGACTTTTCAGTTTTTTATTTGTAAATAATTTTGAAAAATATGTAGATTTTTTTTCCCCACTTTGACATTATGGACTATTTTGTGTAGATCAGTCACAAAAAATCCTAATTAAATCCATTTTAATTCCAGGTTGTAATATTACAAAATGTGGAAAAGTCCAAGGGGGGTGAATACTTATGCAAGGCACTGTATATATATATATATATATATATATATATATATATATATATATATATACACATATATATATATACACATATATATATATATATATATATATATATATATATATATATACTGTTTACTGTAAGCAAGGGTGTCCATCCCATACCTTCAGTTTCCTCAGCGTTATTTAATCTTTTTAGTTGATTGACAAATTGATATAGAGCATTACACTTTGTCTTACCTATTGCCAGTACATAAGATGGACAGGTTAACCATTTTGGATTTTTCTTTTGAAGGTCCCCTTTTCCACTAGGTTTAAGTCCACCATCTCATAAACATTTTTGGTTTCAATTACATTATTTTTGTAACTACGTTCATCAAATTCTACAATCCACTCTTTCTTGCCAATTTCTATCGCATTCTCTTCAAAAAAAATCAAACAATGCAAATGACATTTTCTCCATCTCTTTACTGCTCCATGAAGTGGTATGTAATACTGTGGGAGCCACCTGTCAAACACAAACGGTCACTTTGCTGGTCTCGTGCAGGTACATTTGAAAAGTAGGGCGCGCGCCATGCAGGCAGTCAGCAGCACTTCTCTCTTTTGTTGACAGTTTACTCTCCGATAAGGTGACTTTTATTGAAATGGAGAGGGTGTCATAAACGTTTCTTACATCATGAAGCAGAAGAAGATATGCCTCGTATGACAAAAGTAAGGAGAGGGATAGAAATAAATGAATGTACTTATAGCCAGCCTGGCTGCTCAACGGAAAATGAGGAGGAACCAACTGAGACTTCCCTTAACACTGTCCTAACACCTGATCAAGTTTTCTTCCTCGGTGATGAAACAGGACTTCTTGAAAACCACGAGGAGAACTGTCCTGCCGAAAAATATAGGTTTTGGATATAATGTTACCGAGGGATAATTCTACTCTTATATTCGTTATTTGAAAGGAAGTGTAAAGGCAATTCGATATCCCATACATTGAGTTATATTATAGGACACTTAAAAAAAAAATGTGCTTCAGATGTTTACTTTATTTATGTATGGGTGAATCGGCTTTACAGAAGAGTGTAATTCAGTTTCCCTGGATCTCGCTCAGCTATTTCATAGCTCCAATACAAATTCACAAGGGAATGCCATTTAACCCTACGAGAGTATTAATTCTAAGGAGTAAATTAAAGCATGTCTTAATGATCCGGTTTTATAGATAAAAACTGTACATTTCAAATGGTTTTCGTGGTAGAAATATGTTTTAATATAACTCGCCCTGCGGCCTCGAACACCAGTTGCATGAGGATTCCCCTGAGATCAATGTGGCTATAAGCAATTATACTACTTTGAACTTGAAGTAGGCTGCTACATTGTAGACCTCTAACCAAAATAAACAACGTTACAACTGTGTTGATATGACTGTAGTTTGAACCACCCAAAAAATAGATTGCAAAAATGAGAATTCTGAATTTAAATAAATGTAAAATCTACTTTATTATACACTAAATTATTACTGTTTTACAGCTGTCCGATGAAGAGGTTTCCAATTCAGGTGAAGATGAAACGGAGTTTAATAGGGCTTCCTGCCTCTCCACCCAGTGTGAATTTGAAGTGGACTGTCAAAATGTAAGTAAAATTATATTAAGAAAAATACCTACAGACGTGCTCAAATTTGGTACCCCTCCACAAAAAACGAAGAATGCACAATTTTCTCTGAAATAACTTGAAACTGACAAAAGTAATTGGCATCCGCCATTGTTTATTCCATATTTAATAGAAATCAGACTTTGCTTTTGATTTTTTATTCAACATAATATTGTAAATAAGAAAACAAATGAAAATGGCATGGACAAAAATGATGGGACCGCTAACCTAGTATTTTGTTGCACAACCTTTAGAGGAAATCACTGCAATCAAACGTTTTCTGTAGCTCTCAATGAGACTTCTGCACCTGTTAACAGGTAGTTTGGCCCACTCTTCCT
Organism: Acipenser ruthenus; assembly: GCF_902713425.1. Taxonomy (NCBI): domain Eukaryota; kingdom Metazoa; phylum Chordata; class Actinopteri; order Acipenseriformes; family Acipenseridae; genus Acipenser; species Acipenser ruthenus. The sequence goes on from NW_026708684.1 coordinate 25,934, forward strand.
GAGCAAACTGCTCCAGCTGTCTCAGGTTTGATGGGTGCCTTCTCCAGACTGCAAGTTTCAGCTCTTTCCATAGATGTTCGATAGGATTCAGATCAGGACTCATAGATGGCCACTTCAGAATAGTCCAATGTTTTGTTCTTATCCATTCTTGGGTGCTTTTAGCTGTGTGTTTTGGGTCATTATCCTGTTGGAGGACCCATGACCTGCGACTGAGACAGAGCTTTCTGACACTGGGCAGTACGTTTCGCTCCAGAATGCCTTGATAGTCTTGAGATTTCATTGTGCCCTGCACAGATTCAAGGCAACCTGTGCCAGGCGCAGCAAAGCAGCCCCAAAACATAACCGAGCCTCCTCCATGTTTCACTGTAGGTATGGTGTTCTTTTCTTTGAAAGCTTCATTTTTTCGTCTGTGAACATAGAGCTGATGTGACTTGCCAAAAAGCTCCAGTTTTGACTCATCTGTCCAAAGGACATTCTCCCAGAAGGATTGTGGCTTGTCAATATGCATTTTAGCAAATTCCAGTCTGGCTTTTTTATGTTTTTCTTTCAAAAGTGGAGTCCTCCTGGGTCTTCTTCCATGGAGCCCACTTTCGCTCAAAAAGCGACGGATGGTGCGATCAGAAACTGACGTACCTTCACCTTGGAGTTCAGCTTGTATCTCTTTGGCAGTTATCCTTGGTTCTTTTTCTACCATTCGCACTATCCTTCTGTTCACTCTGGGGTCGATTTTCCTCTTGCGGCTGCGCCCAGGGAGGTTGGCTACAGTTCCATGGACCTTAAACTTCTTAATAATATTTGCAACTGTTGTCACAGGAACATCAAGCTGCTTGGAGATGGTCTTGTAGCCTTTACCTTTACCATGCTCGTCTATTATTTTCTTTCTGATCTCCTCAGACAACTCTCTCCTTTGCTTTCTCTGGTCCATGTTCAGTGTGGTGCACACAATGGTACCAAACAGCACAGTGACTACTTTTCTCCATTTAAATAGGCTGAATGACTGATTACAAGATTGGAGACATGTGTGATACTAATTAAGGAAACTAATTAGTTTGAAATATCTCTATAATCCAATTATTTATTATCTTTTCTAAGGGGTACCAACAAATGTGTCCAGGCCATTTTAGAATATCTTTGTAGAATAAGCAATAATTCATCTCTTTTCACAGCTTCTTTGCTTTATTCTATGACATACCAAAGGCATGCAAGTATACATGATAAAATAGCTTTTAATTTCATCACTTTTCAGGAGGAATGAAGCATTATTTCAATGAGCTGTAAGGGTACCAACAAATTCGAGCACGTCTGTATATAATCTTTTAAATGTTATATAATCTTACCGTGTATACTGTATGCTTAACATCCAATCCCATAACATGTAATGACAATTATATGCACAACTGCATTACATTTACTTAATTTACATTTATTTAGAACTAACGAGTGTATATAGTTTGCTTTGACCAATTTCACAACCAATTTGCTAACAGCCTAGGCTTACAGCTCTGTCTATCCCTTGACACATTACATTGTTAAATTATTTTGCATAAATGAATGCGAGTACTTTATGTAAGCAATTTAAAATAGTTCATAAGCACAATAACACACATACAGAGACCACCGATGCCTTGGGTACATTATTTTAAAATGAACATGCAAGACCTAAGATGGCATTGCTTGTAGTGTTCAAGTATAATATTGTAGCGTTGAGCATGCTATGGGCAATGTTCTGCGGCGGTGACGGTGGAAAATAAAAGATCAGACCAGGCAGTGAGGTTAAAATGGAATAGCTCTTAACTTGAACCACACTAAATAGGGATACGTCTCCAATTCCCTATAACAGTCGTACTTGGAGTTTGAAGATTATTAATTATTACGGTTTACTGCAGCGGCGTTCGATCGATTTTTGTTCGATCGATCCCAAAACCCCACGTGAAGCTGCAACTTAACTAGCGGTCTTGAAGTGCATCATATGGTGGTTTCTTAAGAGCGTAGGCAGGTTTGAAACACATGAATTATTTAGCAAAATCAAGTGTGCAGATATATTTTTCGTTTGGTGAACTATTATGTTTTTGGTTTCTATGGTGTCACAATGCATTACCCAAACATTTCACGATTCCCTCAGACCGCTCGTGAACTCAAGTAGAAGTTCAAGAGCTAGTAGTTTCAATGATGTTTGGGAAACACTTACCTAAACGATGGTCTTACTACATTGGTTTGGTAAAGTAGCTATTGAGAAAAGCGAACCCGACTCAGAACACAGAACAGAACAGAACACAAACAGCGCACTCACGTCAACACTTGCAGACTGCACAGGAACAGCAGGCAAGATAACAGCGGGGAGAGAGAGACACACACAAAATACAATACAACCCTGGCGCCCACAACACTTAACACAGTACACACTGGACAAAAATTGTTTTCAAATTCCCCTGTCTAAATACACCCCCACAGTCCATCCATTCGCACCACCGCTACAGTAACTTACACTTTTGCAAATCCAGAATTAAACCATTTTTACGAATTTTATGAATTGTGATATATCCTGTTGTGTTTGTTTAAAGTTATGCATTCCAGATAACGTTTCTGATCAATGATAATACCATTTAAGATTTCCTGTAGGTTCTACTCTTCCTAACTGTATTTCCTCTCTTCTGTAGGATGAGTTTGACAATCACCCACTATATCCAGGAGCACCGCTCAGTAAAAATGAAAGTGACCTTTGCATTGAAACATCGACTGACAGATTCTGCTTTGGATAATCTTCTTGAACTTATGTCATGTCATGTTAAAGACTTTCCTAAAACAACCAAATACCATCTGTACAAAAAGTTCAATTGTGCAGACTTGTCATCTATGGTGCTGCATTTTTTTTGTAAAATATGCCAATCATACATCTGCCCTGAGAATGATAATGTAGATTCCTGTCCAGAATGTGGTGAGGGGTTTAATAAAGAATTAAACAAAAAGGCTGGTCACTTTTTCATCCAGCTCCCATTGAAAAAGCAGGAACTGCTTGAAAAAGAAGCCGTTTTAGATTCCATCCAGAAAAATGTCCACACTAGAAGCAGAGAGATAGGTGATGTCACATCTGGGAAACTGTACCAAAAAGTAAGGAATTCCACACAGTTTGGTCAGAATGGCATTTCTCTTCAGTGGAACAGTGATGGTGTTTAAGTATTTAAATCATCCAGAAGCAGTTTCTGGCCTATTCAGGTAATGGTGAATGAACTCCCATACAAGTTAAGAATCAACAATGTTCTGTTGTCATGTCTGTGGTTTGGCCCAGGAAAGCCCAGGATGGATAGCTACTTGAGTGTTTTTGTTAAAGAGTTAACTGATTTGCACGAAACAGGTGTAACAGTAATAATTCCAGGAGAAGGTCAGAAGGTTGTTAAAATACATACTTTAATTTGTTCAGCAGATTCGGTGGCTAGACCAGCCCTTCGTAACACAACCCTGTTTAATGGCAAGTATGGTTGTGACTTTTGTCTGCATCCTGGTCAGCATGTTCACAAGGGAAGAGAATTCACTAGAGTACACCCCATTAAAGAAAAAGATCCACCTATAAGAACTCATGAACAGCACAAAGCAGATGCAATTGCTGCTTCTGAAAGTGGAAACCCAGTGAATGGTGTTAAAGGCTCTTCCCCGTTGTTGTTTTTACCTGTTTTGAATATGTCACGGTCTTTTGTATCTGAATACATGCACTGTGTTCTTCTTGGTGTAGTAAGGGGGATTTTACCTTTGAGATACATTCAACATTGGTTTTACTTGGTCTATTCAGTGAATAATCTTTTGACAGACTCAATTACTAGAGAAACTCTTAGAAAAGTAAGTGTGGTTCTTAAGGAGTTTGTAAACCAAACTGAGACTCTGTGTGGTAAAAGTCACTTGACCTTTAATGTCCATCTACTTCTGCATTTACCTAGAGGTGTTAGTGACTGGGGAGCTCTTTGGGCAACCTCTGCTTTCCCTTATGAAGGGTACAACAGGGTATTAAAAAGCCTTTTCTAGGGTACACAGAGCGTATCAAAACAAGTGTGTGAAATGTATACTGTGATAAAAAAGGTAAAAAAGCTACAAGCATACAAAGTGCCAGTGAACCTGTACATATTTTCTTAAAAAAACTTATTGGATCAACAAGAATTTCTACTTGGTCATCAAGTTAAAAAAGAAGTACTTGTGTATGACAGGTTTATTTACAATCATGTTTTGTATCGCACTAAAAACTATAACCATGTAATGAAAAGGTCTAACTTTACAGCTGAATTGCAAAATAGTCATGTTGTTGAACTAACCTCTCTTCTGCTAGTAAAGTGCAGAGATGGGCCATGCTCTGTTCATGGGAGAGAGATAGCTATATTGACTGTGAAGAAACTGGAAAAAAATTGCAGATTTTATATACAGTAGAGAGTTTAGCATATCCTCAAACTTTCTCATTGAAATTCACAAGAATGATAAAACAGAGGCTGTGTTTTTGGACCATTTGGAAAGGAAATGTGTTAGGATGTCAATTGATGAGAAGAGTTCTGTGAATTTCATGCCAAATGAAGTTGAAAGGGATTAGGTGTTTCATACTTTAAAATGAGCGTTTCAACAATTCTTCACAAATTAATCAATGTTAACCATGTTTTCATCAGAATGTACAAAACAATTTTCATACGAAATTATTATTACTAAATTATTAAAGAGTAAATAGATTCAAATTCCATTTTAATGTTGTTTTTTGTTTTACTTATTCCTAATCTTGTTATGAGGTTGGCAATCATTCGGAGTTCTTTGCTGCAATATTAAGTTTTATCATTTTTCTCCTATAGTTTTCTCTAAGTAGCTTTGAGCTAAATTACTGCTCTAGACTGCTAAGTGACTGTCCATTTTTTTATTTTCTGATTCCAAAAGTTCATATGATGCTTGCTATGACCTTTCAACTCTGTTGGCAGCATTACAGGACCTATTAGAATCAGGAAGCGCAACAGAAATTTTAGATGAACATGAAGCATTATCAAGCCTTATAACATGGACATGCAGACATGTTTGTCAGCGTGAGCAATACACAGTTAATGCCTGTGTCTTCCTGATGTTTTACATATCACAGACAGCTGTTTCTCACAGCTAGAGCACCACTTGGAAATTAAATACTGTGCAAGTAAAGAAGGAAGGCAGCTTGCAGGAAAATTAAAAAAAGAACACAAGTGACTGCAATTGTCCTGCCCTTTTCACAAATCACAAATTCACAGCCTAGCGATAAGGACGTGGTACAACTCTTTCTGTTTTGACATGTGTAACGTGCAGTGTTGTGTGGTATAGTGCCATTACGGATTCTGTCCCCTGTCGATGAGAAGAGAGGAGGTTAAGAGCTCTAAAACCATGTATGCAGACGAGCTCGGCTCTTTTGCATTGTGGTTTAGATGCTCACTTGGAGTGCGTAGGGTTGCCAGTTCACGCCCAGCCTCCACCCTGTTACACATGTATGAACAGGATAATATAGTATTGTTATTGTCAAAAAGAAAACGTATATGGTTAAAGTAAAGGAGTCTGTACATCTGTTGATTTATTTATATTTTTTAAAAATGTGCATATTTGTATATAATAATTTATTATATCTATTTAAAATTTTGTAGGACAATAAATTATGTCCATATTCATTATGGCTGCTGCTTTGTCTTTTTAAATATTAAGGGTTACTTGAAGTTATCTGCAGGCAACACTTGTGTTATTTACTATGATGTGCTTTTATTTTGTTTTAAAAAGTTTACACACCCCAGCTATATCAGAAATATTTTAAAACAGAATAAAATAAAACAAAAACAGCTCTGCTTAAATTTATTATACATTATTTTGTTCCTACTAATGTGCTATTTTCAGTATCTGGTAATTAAATAAATAGGTTTATTAAACGGTTTATTAAAAGTTAAGTATTTTGCTTTATTCAATCTATAAACCTAGTATATACTGTAAAAGTCATTCTTACATTTTCAGTCCTAAACAGAGTCATAGTATTATTCTAAAGGTAGATTCTTTTGCATACTATAGGAGGAGTCCTATTGAGGTACTATAGGGAGACCCTTTTGAGTACTATAGGAGGATACTTTTTTTTAAAGAATCCTACAGGATTCCTTTAAAACCCTTTTAGTCCTATAGAGAGTCCTATAGTACTACTATAGGATTCTATGGGACATTTCCGTAAGGGTGACTATGGTCATGGAACTCAATTCTGACCCTGGTCAAGTAGCACTATTCTGACTCTGGTCATATGACAAATGACTGCTTCCTAACGCAATTTGTCAAGGCACCGACGAGACGGGAAGCATGCCTTGATTTAGTCTTTTCAAATAACGAAGACAGAATAACTAAAACAGAGGTCAGAGAGCCATTGGCAAACTCAGACCACAACATGGTTTCATTTGAAGTGATTTTCAAAACCCAAAAAGTAATGACTAAAGCTAAGGTTTACAATTTTAGAAAAGCAAACTATGAAGGTATGAAACAGAGACTAACAGAAGTAGATTGGAGTAAAATAGAGAAAACATCCACAGAAAAGGATGGCTGTTTTTTAAAAATGTAGTACTAGAGGTGCAAAACAATTACATCCCAAAAGTAGACAAATCTAAATCTAAAACAAAATGGCCAAAATGGTTTAATAGATCAATTTAAAAAAAAAAAAAATTCAGCTGAAAAAAGGCACTTTACAGAGCGTTTAAAAGGGACCAAAAACAAAGTACACATAAAGAGTACTTGGAACTGCAAACATAAGTCAAAAAGGAAGTTAGAAAGGCCAAGAGAGAGAGAGAGAGAGAAATGAACATTGCTAAGGGGGCTAACACCAATTCCAAAATGTTTTTCCAATATATTAAAAGCAAGAGAATCTTCAAAAGAGGAGGTTAAATGTCTAAGAGACACAAATGGCAAAATCATAGACAAAAAAATAGCGAATATATTAAATGATTACTTTTCACAAGTTTTTACAAAGGAGGATACGGACAACATGCCCCACATGCCCCACATGTTGACCTGTTCCTATCCAGTTTTAAATAACTTTAGCATAACAGAGGCAGAAGTGTTAAAGGGACTAGGAGCTCTTAAAATAAACAAATCCCCTGGGCCGGATGAGATCCTCCCAATAGTACTCAAAGAAATGAAAGAAGTTATTTACAAACCGCTAATCAAGATCATGCAACAGTCTCTTGACACAGGGGTTGTACCGACAGACTGGAAAATTGCAAACGTAATACCGATCCACAAAAAGGGAGACAAAACTGAACCAGGTAACTACAGGCCAATAAGCCTGACTTCTATTATATGTAAACTTATGGAAACTATAATAAGATCCAAAATGGAAAATTACCTATATGGTAACAATATCCTGGGAAACAGTCAGCATGGTTTTAGGAAAGGGAGATCGTGTCTAACTAACCTGCTTGATTTTTTGAGGATGCAACATCGACAATGGATAATTGCAAAGCATATGACATGGTTTATTTAGATTTCCAGAAAGCTTTATAAATAAAGCAAGCATTGCTATTATAAAAAGATACCCTTTCTACTTCAACAGACGCATACTGCAGCGAAAACAAAAACGGAAGTACTTTGGAAACACACTGATGACGTCTCCCTACACGTCTCTTCTTACAGAAAGAGGTGGCAGGGCAGCTTTGTGATTAAGGGAAGAAAAGAAAGCATTACCTCACACAAAAATACCGGAGTAAGGAGCCACTTTGCTGTAATTACACCACCATACTTTAGAAAGGGACTCAGCTGTGTAGGGTTTCATTCTGTAGTTTAGTTTTGGACTTTGTTGTGATCTGTATTTCATTTACTTGCACTTATCTGCTCCCTATTGCACTTAACCTAATCTGAAGTATTTTGTATTTCACATGCGCTCGTAGCTAACCCGGATATAACGATCAACACTGTTCTCCGCTCTGGAGCTGCCCCGATATCAAATCTTACTGGGTTTTGTAATCGCTCTTATTAGGACTGAAATCATTGTATTTTGTAGCTTTGCTCTTAATTGTACTGTAATTCTGGATATGCATTTTTTTGTATACAACTGTAAGGTCGCCCTGGGTAAGGGCGTGTGATAAGAAATAAATAAATAAATAAATAATAATAATAATTTAACCTTTGTTTTTATATGCGTGCGTCTCATGTGCTTCACAAAATTATAACTATATAAATAAAATGTATTATTATTATTGTTAGTAAAAAAAAAAATATTAAATGTTAACTCCCCTTTTTTTTGGTTAATAACTTCTGTACATTGAGTTGCTGTAGTTTGAGGAGACTTGATGGGATCCGGCTCTCAGCGTGCTGAAACATACTTCATAATAAACACGGCACTTGTCTCTGTTTTAAGCCTGCGAGGCTGGGTTTTGTATTATGTGGTGTGGGCTCGGTGCTCTGTATTTTGAAACGGCTTTCAGAAGCAGACAGTAGCATATACAGGTGTTTAGGTGTGTTATGGTTCCTGGGCTTTTCAGTTACTGTGCCCCGCATCTAAGGAATTCTCTTGCTCGGAATATTCGGGAAGCAGGTGCAATAACTTCTAGTTTAAGACTTTATTTAAAACCTGACTTTCAGTCCATAGCTTTGATTAGATTATCCAATCTTTGTGTTGTTAAGCACTCAGGCGCTATGGACGTGTAAAATTGTACCGCATAGAAACACTGGCAGCTATAGCTCTGGTTACAGTAATACTTACCGGGGTCTCCTATCTGTACCGACGTATCACTATCGGTATCACTTCAACTTATAGAGTCAGCCATCTTGCGTAAACACAGAAAACACTGACGTTACACTGTACACCCAAGAACGTGTGACGCGTTTAATATCTGAACGGCACGTGTGTATACATGTATAATAGAAACGTTCTATTCCTAAACAGCAGTGTTTATACGTCATCAGGTGTTGACGTTTAGTCATTTGGAACTCTAAATAACGCTCAACGTTATGTGTTTTTAATCTGTGCTTTTTTTTTGGATAAGTTGAATGTTTATATTTTAAACACCAGCCCTGTTATAAACCTGTACGAATGTTTAAAAAATGTTTTACAAATCATAAACGCGTCCATGAGTTTACAAAACAAACTAAATCCTAAACACATTTAGAATTATAAACACAGTGACGTGTTTGAAAAGCGTGACAAATACGTGTTTTAAAGTTAAACACTCGGTCTTACTGCGTACGATATTCGACTGCAACATTATTTTTGTTATTGTTTAGGCTCGATAGGTATTTAAAAAATTAGGTTAACATGTATATTTACAAAATTAATAACAAATGTAAAATGGGGCTCCCGAGTGGCGCATCCAGTAAAGGCGCTCCACGTGGAGTGCAGGATGCGCTCTATAGTCTGGACGTCGCGAGTTCAAGTCCAGCTTATTCCTTTGCCGACGGAGGACAGGAGCTTCCAGGGGGCGGCGCTCAATTGGCCACGCGCCGCCCGAGGGGAGGGAGGGCTAGGTTGGCCAGGGTGTCCTCGGCTCACCGCGCACCAGCGACCCCTGTAGTCTGGCTGGGCGCCTGCGGGCTTGCCTGTAAGCTGCCCGAGAGCTGCGTTGTCCACCAACGTTGTAGCTCTTGGGTGGCTACATGGTGAGTCCGCAGTGTGAAAAAAAGCAGTCGGCTTTTATATATATAGTGTTTTAAATTATTATGTTTTGTTTTACTATTAGTTTTACTTGTTTAGTTGTAGTTTATATAGTTTTTAGCGAAAGCTAAACATGGCAACGTACGTGGTCTTTCTATAATGAGCAACGGGAGTGAAGTTGGTTCGGAGGATTTCGATACCAGCAACAGTGATGCTGACTTATCACTCAGTGATTATGATGAAGAGGATGTGGAGCCAAGAACAATACAAACTGTACGAACAGAAGAGCATGCAGTTACTTTACAGGTAAGCCAGCTGCAAACGGGAAGCTGTTTGGTTTGAAATGGCAGTGCTGTGACTAAATACTATCAAAACACAGCACTGGGTACAGGCAATGCGGCAGCCAGATCCATCACAATGCCTGTGCAAAGTAGCTGTGTACAAGCATTTGTGACTATCCCTCCAACACAAGCGAAGCAGACACTGTAAAAAAGGTACAGGGTCTGCTATGAAAATTAAAACAAAAGAAAAGACAAAAGAAAAGAAAAATGTGCAGTGGTTGCGAAGGCAATCCCGGGTTCTGTTGTATTGAACATTTCAATAAATGGCACAGAGCAAGTCAAAACTGGCACACGTTTTGAAGTTGTATTTATTTGATAATTACTGTTTACTGATTATTATTGTTATTAGCAGCTTTTTTGTTTTCATTGTTAAAAAAAAACAAAAAACGTTTTTATCTCTATATTGAATATGGGTATGTAGTACACAGCAGCATAAAGGGTTAATGAAAAACACAGTTTAAGTCATTTATTTGTGTTTTATTCATCATATGTTAACATTTTATAGCAACTACAGATTTGAAAACATTATTATTATTATTATTATTATTATTATTATTATTATTATTATTATTATTATTTTCAAAATCTGGTACCTGGGAAGGGGTTTCATTTTTACATCTGGAGTTGAAGTGGTTAATAATAAATGAAAATACTTACTGTTAAAAGGCTAGCAAGTTGGTTAAACTCTCCTGGTAGCATTAAGCTTGCTGTGCAGTATTGCTTGAATAGTGTACGAGTGTTTGCCTTCAATTGTTTGTATAAAGTTATTTAAAGATTTTGTTTTCCTAAGCTTTATTGACAAAACCCAGAAGTGTGTGTGGGGTGGCGCAGTTGTTGACATTCGTGTGAGCTGTTTTTAATCAAACTGTCAGATTGTAATCTGTCTGCATCCATCCGTTGTTGATATTAAGAGTTATTTCTTCACCACTTCCAAACCCAAATATTACACTACGAATTGTGTTTTGTTTGCTGTCACTGAAAGCAGATCAGCGCTCAGCCTTTGCTGGGAACACGTGACGTGGGTGTAAAAAAAGTCACGTGATAGAGGGATACTACAGTATAGTTTTATGTCGTAGAGATTGGCTATCCAATGTGTCACTCATTCTGGAGCTGTGTATAGCAATTGCGAAATGATGCGGCAGGGGCGGGGCTTTACTTCAAACAGATATCGCGTGGTTTGACTGTGGCGCTGAACTGTAAGATCGCAATGTACATATTTCTATTTTTTAGTTTGTATTTATACTGCTGGGTTTTTACTGGAGCAATCTAGGTAAAGTACCTTGCTCAAGGGTACAGCAGCAGTGTCCCCTACCAGGGATTGAACCCACGACCTTCCAGTCAAGAGTCCAGAGCCCTAACCACTACTCCACACTGTATAAAAAAAATATTACTGTGTTATTATTATTATTATTATTATTATTATTATTATTTATTTAATTTGTTTTGCATTCCACTTTGTATCATGAAAGAAAATTAAAACGTTGATTAATATACGAGTTTTGCAAGTATGACCTGTATCATAATATTGCAGACAGAAACGGACCCCGATTGTAGCGGCGGTAAGAATCCAAGAGTACAACTTTTATCTTCCAAAATAGAAAGCTATTTTATTGATGAAATCGAGTGAACAGCAACACTCGGGCTGCTCTTAGCTGACCGCCAGAGCGCCCCAGGAGAACGCCCCCCACTGCCCCGTGCCTGACAACGGGGTACCGGCAGGACACCCCCGTCCCGCCCCCGCGTCTCCAGCAGAGTAAATCTCCGCGACAACAGAGATCAAATCATGTGAGAGAAGGGAACACGCGGATATCACGTGACTAACACGCTGTCACCGCCCCGCTTTCATTGGAAGAGTCACGCGGAATGATTTGAGACACGTGATCAGTCCTCTCTCATTGGTTAACGCCCGTCGCTGGATGTTTCCACAGCGTGATTTGTACCATCGTCCACAAAACCGTTTTTTCCAGTATTTTTTTGTTAAATTGGTTATTGCAAAGTCAAATTTGAAAAACACCAAACCCGGTAGCCGATTCCACAAAAAAAGACCACGTTTTTCCTAACACTAAAAGGTAAGTGCTGAGTTATTTATTACTCAAAGTGAAATGTATGTATTTGTTAATCTCCATCGATATGCATGAACATTCGTGTGTGTGTGTGTGTGTGTGTGTGTGTGTGTGTGTGTGTGTGTGGGGGGTCGGATTGACAGGCTCAACAAACCCTGTGAACGGGGTAGCATCTGGTGAAATACTTTTTGAGATACAGCATGGCGAAGAAAACAGCTTGTAAAAAAAAAAAAAAAAAGAAAAAAGAAAAATGAAGACGCTTTTGTATACACCTGTATCTCGAAAAGTACTGCTAATTTAGGAACCACACTTGGCATACACATAGTCCCGGGAGTGTAGATGTGCAACGGGGTATATATTTTCGGAGGGGTCCTGGTTTTACCGAAATTGAACCAAAAAAGATAACTGTCTGACGTCAGTGCCTGGTAGCGTTGCTTTCGACCGTTCATTTCACTGAATAAATAGGGAGGCATTGAATAGCCTATAGTTCAGCACACACGGGTCAGATCTGTGTTTCTGTCCGGTTAAAACTGGTAATCAGTGATAATAATGAGTGTTTGTGCCTTCAGTACTGGAGAAACTAATAATAATTTGTTCATTTAGGAAATACGTTTGCTTCCCCAAACACTCGTTTTTTTTGGCAGCCTAATAGAAGAACAAGTCAGCTGACTGGCCAAGCTTTATTTCTGATGAGCTCTCATTTTGGCAGGCGTCACAAATCTCCGCCAATTTACGTAGTTTTAGTGCCTCATTTGTTGAGCAATGAAAGAAGGCTTTGTGCAATATGAAAACAGCGGTAGGAATATTATTTTCTTCAGTGCGCTGAAACTATCTGAATATTCTTACAAACATTGCTGCACATTCATTCGAAGCCAAAAAGTCGACGTCTGTGTCTAAAATGGCAAGTGATGTGTGAGATTAACATAAAAACCAACAACAACAAAGTGATGCTTCAGATTTGGCAAGCGAGTCAGAATCGAGGGATACAGACCGCTGCAGGTAATGCACATCGCTCGAAAGTGCTTCACACTTTCCAGACACTGGGCAAAGGTACATGCTACGTATAGTGATCAACGTTTTGTTTTGTTGTGATCCTATTTTCTGTTATGAGGAGAGTAATAAACGAAAATTGTGGGGGGGTTTTGTACAACGCCACCTTTTCCACATATATTTTTTGAAGCGTTTATTTAAGTTACATTTGACAGTTTTCACTTGCATGCACAGCTTAAAAAAGAAAAAGTAAACCCCAGTAATGCTGTTACTTCATGAAAATGTGTCATTTGCCACTTTGTTTATTGCGAAGAAACTACAATGGCAGGGATAAAAAAAGAAAGAAAAAAGCGATATCTACTTATGTACTGTTTCTGCCTGAAATACACACGTGGAAAGTGTATACTTTTATAGTTAATCCAGTGGAGCAAAGTAAAGCCTTCACAACCTATTCTGGAATAGTACAGTTTTACATATTTTAGGATAAATAGTATTGTGCTGCAAGCATTCAAGTTAACTAACGAGCTTTCGTTAGTTAA